>NC_056731.1:1071376024-1071408524 GCF_019279795.1 Protopterus annectens | reverse complement strand
AATTTCTTGAAGTTTTGTAGATTAAAGGTTGTGCAGATGAGTGCGGCTTCATCTGCATACTGTACAATACTAGCATGCTTGGAAGCAGTGTGTAGGTCATTCATAAATATGTAAAACAGGAGGGTCCATGTATGGAACCTTGTGACACATCTACAGTAATGGGTAGAAAGGAAGAATGTTCCTGCTGCCATTTTACTGCTTAGAATAAATCTGTTAGGTAGCTGTTAAACCAGGTGAGGGAGGAGGGGGAGAGACCCAAGAAGGAGAATTGTAGTAAAAATTTATAGTGAGAGATGATGTTGAATGCTTTGGACTAGTCTAGGAATAAGGACAGTGCCAGGTTTCCTGTATTTCTCTTTTTTAATGGTATTAGCAAATTGAAGTAAGGCAGTAGTGGTGCTATGCTTGGGGCAAAAACCATGTTGTGTGGGGAGAGAAGATTGTTTATTGTAAGGTGTTGAAGTAATTGGGAGTAGATACACTTTTCTAATATTTTAGATACTAGTGATACAAGGATATTGGTTTGAAGTTGGAATAGTCAGTAGCAGATCGTCGTTTATGAAGGGGAAGTATGTATGCCTTTCTCCAAATGGCTGGGGACATGAGATTCTAGAAAGGATCTGCTAATTACTACACATATTGGATATGGCAGAGCTTCAGCTGCAAGTTCTAGAAACTCAGCAAAAAGGTTATCTGCAGCAGAGCCTGTAGTTTTTAGTTTTAGAAGACACTTTCTTATGGTGGCAATAGGTACAGGTTTGAGTGACAAGTGAGCTTCCATGGGGTTTTGTTGGTAAGATTGGTATGATTGTGAGGTTATCAATGATAAGTAAGGCTAAAGCTTGAAGGAAGTATTTGTTAAAGTTATTAGTGAATTTTAATGAAATGTCTTCTGGGAAAGAGTTGGTTGTTAACTTTGGCCAGGATTTAGTAGATTTTGGAGTAATGACATGAATTTTTTAGGATTATTTTGTTGTGCCTGCTATAATTTAAAGTAGTGCAGTTTTTGTGAAACCTTATACTGTGTTTGGTTTTATTTTTTATTTGTCTGTAGTGTAGATGTTTTTTTTTTCCTGGGATTTGTTGGTGTGCCATGTTTTCCAGGCCTTGTCTCTAAGCAGTATTATTTGCCTATTGTTTTTGGATAGCCATGTTATAGGATTAAGTTTATCTCTTTTTCTTCTGATAGGAGCATATTTGCTCAGTGTTTTTGGTAAAGGTTTTATTAAATTTGAGAATGGCTTTTTCTAAAGACAGATTTTTAACATATTCCAGTTGTATTGGTTGAGAGTGGAGAATAAACTGTCTACATTAAAAATGGTTAAGTTACTCACATTCTTATATGCACAATGTTTTACTGGATTACCTACAAGCCTGTTTGTAAAACTGAACAGGTGGTCACTTAGGTTGTCAGATAGTGTGCCATACTTATAGATATTATTGAGTTTAGTTGAGAGAATCCAGTCTACAGTAGAGACCGTAGAGAAGGGCTTGTTATATATTGTTGGTATACTGATGAGATGAGAGAAACTATACGGGTTAATAATAACAGTGGGTGTATAGGATACAGTTTGGCCCCAGTCTATGTTAAGGTCCCCAAGGATGATAGTTTCTTTGGGTATATTTGTAGATGCCCAGGATAATATGTCCTCTGCTGTGCTGATGTTATTGCCAGGGGAATTTAAACGACTATGATTCATATCATCTTATAAAAGCTTAATTTATGTAAGACAATAAGACCTTTTTCATTACTGAATGAGGGATTTTTTTATTTTTTCCTGATAAAGGGATATGTTTAGGTGTTCTGAGTATAAAATTGCTACACCATCTGCTTTTTTGGATATATGGTCTGCTCAAAGGATATTACATACTGGAGGGAGGATTTCAGTGTCTTTGACTTCTGGTTTTAGATACTTTTGTGCGATTCCAAAGATATCAGGGCTATAATGAGATATGAAAACATGCAGTTTATCTACTTTATTACTGATGCTTCTAAGGTAATGTTTATACATTTTAGGCATGTTTTACCTGAGTTACAGGAGTGTGGTGTTACATTATTAAAGGTTGTATGGGCTATTATGGGACAGGCTGTTGTGGCTGGACCTGGCTTGGGGTGAATGTTATCACATAGTTGCAGACTGATAGAGATAGCTGGAATATACAATATTACTTATTTTACTTTTTTGTTTTTTTCTTTGTGTCTAATTTGCGGGTTGGATTACTTTCTTTTTATATGTGTGTTTGAAAAGATGGATGTGAATTGTAAAGGTTGTGGGATATACTGAATGAAATATGGTAGTAAATGCCATTGAGAGCAATAGACTGAGCACTGAGTATAAGACTGGTCTTGAGATTTGTATGATAGTTGGTAATGTGTACAAGAAAGAGGAGGGAAGTAAACTGTAATACTTTGAATAGCATGCTAATTACTATGTGAGTTTTCAGTTAGTGAAAGTTTAAACAGTATACTGATAGAAGGCTGGATGGGGTTTGACTGGTTATGGGTTGGGTGAAGTAGGAGGGGGTGTCCAGTTACAATGCAGAAGGAATCTAGCTGAAAGAAAGAAGAAAAAAATGTTAGTCGATGTGTGAAGGAAGGGCAAAAGTATAGTTTATAAACTATTTCACAACTGAAGGTAATGTGGTGGGTAGAGATTAACTTAGGATAAATGTAGAGGATGTGGGGCTGAGTGGGAATTAGGAGTAGGGTAGGGGAAAGGTGTGGGCTCAACCATTAAGTGTAGGGTAGGGAAAAGGTGTGGCCTCAACCAATGAGATATGTCAGTTGGATGCAGCAACTACCCCCACAGATGATTTTCCACCAAAAACAATCAATGAGGTAGAATGTTTATAGAAACAAAGACAAGTTCTCTGAACTCTAACTACTTCAGGTGAATTTAATTTTATTGTTATGGGCTTAATTTGCTTTTTCCAGGGGAAACTTTACACTTCTTCTTCTTCTTTTGGCTTTTCCCAGTTAGGGGTTGCCACAGTGGATCACCTGTCTGCTCATGATTGGCAGTGGAGTTTTACAGTGTCAAGTTGCCAGCCCAGTGCCCAACCTTCCACGGAAGGCACACACATGCACACACTCATACCTAGGGCCAATTTGGAATGTCCAGCCCACCTACAACATGTTTTTGGGATGTGGGAGGAAACCAGAACACCCGGAGGAAACCCACGTGACCACTGGGAGGACATGCAGACCATGGGTGGGGGTGTCCTTCCAGCAGATTCAGCACTGCAGTAAAGAACACACTGATGCAGAAGTGAGAGAAAACAAGATATTTCAGCAGTTTAATTTGTTATAAGGAAATTGCCTTACATATATTTTTAACTAATGGTATATCCCCTTTTTTGCTTTGGCAACTAGAGTGAAATTCAGTTTTAGAAGTATCCTTGGTAGTGACATTGTCTTAATGTTTGAAGCAGGAATCATTAGGGATACTATGTGCTCAATACAATAGGTTTTAACTAAATGTATTGCTCCTTTAGTGCCTTTGCAACTCAAGTGAAATCCAGTTGTAAAAGTTCCCTTGATAGTGAGATTGTCTTGTCTTTTGCAGCAGGAATCACCCGGGACATTATGTGCTTAGTACAACAGGTTTTATCTGAAGGCATTTCTCCTTTTTAAAGTTCATCTCTTGAAGTTCCCTTGGTAATGATAATTTTTCAGCAAGAATTGTCAGGCATAATATGTGCTACTCTTACTGTAGAATGAAGTAGCTGGTGGGAGTTGGTTTCACTTTAGGTCATGAGGTAGAACACCTGGTTTATCTGTTCATTGATCTGAGCACCTAAAGGTTTATTGTCTGTGGTTAAAATTGACACTAGCAGGTGATAATCAGTAAGAAGTAGTAACTGTAGACCATGCAGGTAGTGCCTGACTTTTTTGACACCTCAGGCATGACAAAGTCCATCTCAACAAATTTGGACATCATTTTGAATAGTTTGGTTTAATGATTAGAAGTTTGCAGCAAGAAAAGGGCAGTTGTCTGTATATAAAAAAAGTTGTTATAACAGTAGCATCGTCTGAGTACTAACACAGTACATTACACATGCAAGCCAGACTGTAAGTCTATCCAAGAACCTTTCACTAAATTTACAATACGACGACAATCTTCCCATTTCAATGATATGTTAGCACACTGTGTACAAGGGTTTATATATATTCACATACATTACACTAAGCAGAGTAAAAGCTTTCTTTTCAGTTAGTATTACGTTAGCTACAACACACAGTTCAATGTGGCCAGTATAAGATTTTGAACACTATCAGATTTATGAGTTTTCTGACTGATAAAATATGCCCTGCTCATTAACAATATTTATTTGGCTTGTATGAGGGCCTTTTGATGAAGATCTTGTACACATTCATACTTCCCCTGTATATCTCTGCTTCATGGTATATTGTTCCATTCTGACATTGACATTACTGTGACTGAAGTTGTAGCAGGTTTTTGTTCAGTCTTACCCCCACTTTGTCTTACTTTTAATCTTTTCTCTGTGTCACATAAAGTAATCAAGCAATAAGCAGATTTCAGTAATACCTATACTAATCACCTATTTTCTTTGCCATGCATTGTAATGGGCAAATCAATGGGAATACATCATTATGTAACATAGTAGAATTACTACACATTAAAGGTAAAAACAAAGCTGTTACTCTATATTCGCTAGCAACTGTTTTCTAGCATAGCTTTAGATTTTCTTTGATGACTAACCCTGGAATTCAGAAACATTACCACCAGTGGTAACCCCACTTTATTAGTGGCAGTAACCATTTCCAATTCAGAGAAAACCTGCAGTGCTTTAACTAAATGAGATGCAGCACCATTAAGAGCTTTCTCTGTGACCTACTGCAAATGTAAATGAGCATTCAATAAAGAGAAACGTGCTCTTCCCTAGATATGCCTGTGGTAAGCGATGTATACATAAAACAGCTTGGCTTCATAAATCACCACCACCATATGTGCTACTTAGTGTAGCCAAAAGTACACATTCACCCATTACTTTCAGTGGGTGAGATCACATTAGAGGTAAGTGCCAGGGAGTTCAGTGGACTGGTAGTGTTGAGGATTGTATGCATCTGTGTATGTCTATGGCTGCATGTGTGAGTGTATGCAGAGATGTGAGTGGTCTCTGGTGTGTGTGTGTGTGTGTGTGTGTGTGTGTGTGTGTGTGTGTGTGTGTGTGTGTGTGTGTGTGTGTGTGTGTGTGTGTGTGTGTGTGTGTGTGTGTGTGTGTGTGTGTGTGTGTGTGTGTGTGTGTGTGTGTGTGTGTGTGTGTGTGTGTGTGTGTGTGTGTGTGTGTGTGCGCGTGCGTGCGCACTCGTATGCATCTACCTCAGAGGTCACAATGAAGGGGTTAATTATAGAATAAGTAGGGTAGACATATGAGTTGGATATGGGTGAATGGGTGAGTGTGCCACTGAGTGTGATCAGGGGATGTCTGTTTAATGTAAAGTGAGTGTCTGTGTGCATATGTTAATGTCTGTGAGTATACCTGTGTGTTTATGAAGGTAGAGGACTTCCGTAGCTCTCAACTTCCTCTAGGCTAATGAGCACCATATGAAATCCAGGGGGAGGCATTAAACACCAGGAATGCTTATTACATTTTACATAGTTTCTAAGAAAATGTTAATAGCACAACAGATTTTACATCAAGAAGCTGCAAATGAAGATAAATAACTTTGAAACTCTAATGTTTGGCTTCATTGACAAGCTTCATTTGTTGGAATCAGTGATACAGAGATTCTATTAGGAAGACTCGTATATTATCTGCTCAATCAAGTGTAGATGAGAGGCATGGGGATGCATCAGTGTGTATGCGTGCATGTGTGTTCAAACGCACCCATGTATGTGGAAGTGTGCATGACAAAGCATCGAGTGGGCCTTGAGTTGCAATTACCAAATCAAAGTCCAGAGACATGAAAATTAGCTGATTATGATGTGCTTCCTCATTGTGGCTAATATGTCTCTTTATCACAGATTTCCACAATTGTGTAAAATGGTACTCCTTGCCATCGCTGTCTTTCCTTCTGCTGGCCCATTTCTGAATACTGCCCTAAGTTGCAAAATATTCAGTGATAAAATATTAAAGCTGCATATTTATAGGTTCTTATGTAAGTACTAGACTAGCTCTGGTGGGCTACTTTAAGCCTAGACAATTTCGCTTTTAGTGCTCAATTTAACCTACTGCATTTGGTTAGACCTTGGCCTTAGCCAACCCATGGACAATAATTATATATTACTGCTAAAGAGAATAAATATAATAATACCATAGATAATTTGAGGGGACTCATGCATGATATAAAGCATTTAGGAGCTACTTCTGTCTGGTTGTAGTACAGAGGGCAGTCGTGGGGTGAGGTTTCTGTTTTCCATCAATACATACACGTTGAACTTAAATATGGACCATTACTGGATGGGTCTAGGGCTATTCACTGAAAGCACATTTCACTAAAACACATTTGACTGTGCACAATTCACTGAAAGCTCAATTCACTGAAAACACAATTCACTGAAACACATTTCACTGAAAGGTTTATATATATAGCATTTTCCCCTCTGTAGTGCAACCCAGGAGTTAGTATATAAAGTAAGGGGGGCACCACCTCCCACATCGGGGGGGGTGTGGGGGACATAGCCCCCCACCTATTTTAAATACTTTGAACTATATACATGGATACTTGCAGTTCCAATAAATTACTATTTTCTGAACATAATATATATCCAAACTATGTGGGGGGCTATGCCTCTCACACCCCTCAATGTGGGGGGCGGTGCCCCCACACACTCCCTTACTATATATACTAACTCCAGGGTCATACTATAGTGGGGAAAAGGCCATATATAACTTTCAGTGAAATGTGTTTCAGTGAATTGCGTTTTCAGTGAATTGAGCTTTCAGTGATTTGTGCACAGTCATTTGACTTTCAAAGAAATGTGCTTTCAGTGAATTGTCCTAGACCCTACGGGACAGGGAGTCTGTTCCAATCCAGCAGTATCCTCTGTGAGATATACCTGTCTCTCCAAACATATCTGTTAATGTTGCAGAAAATGTTCCTGCCATCAAAGAGCACGCACCTCAGAAACTTTCAATGACCAAAAGTTAATTTGTGCTGTTCCTTTGCTGAGCAAGTAAGTTCCCCTTGGAAGTAACTTCCATTAAAAAAATGGTTTTGTTCGATAACCCCTTCCTATTTGAGAATGTTATTTTAAAGCTAGGAGTCTGATTAAAAAGACTGTCACACAACTGTATTGTACGTTTAAATGAGAGTGCCCATTTTCTTGTCAGGTTGAAAAGTGGTTTAAAGTATGTAAAAAACATTTTTTAGAGAAATTGTGTTTATTTTACTTTTTTGGGCTGGCTAAGTGTTCTAAAATGCATTTTACTATGTGTTTTTCAGTAACGATATTCTTTTAAAGACTACATTTCTAGTGTCTTTTTCTGCTTGTTTTCCATGGAAAAGAGGCACCATTTTCAGGTTGACCATGGAACAAACTGTCAATCCAACTGTTGGTCCTTCTTTCTTCAACAGAAAGAAAATTTTAAGCAAACAGTCTCTGCCATCATAGCAGGCTAGCAATTTCTTTTTATGTTATACCACCATGACTCTCAATGCTGCATAATTTTTAGGGACACCTCTAATTTTAGCTGAAAAATTTGCTCCATACCTATATACATTGGATATCTTTGAAAAGTTTTAGATCCAGTACTTAAAAAGCATCCTTAATTTTTTTCAAATTATTTTTATGTGTCCCTTACTCTGGATGCAAAAGTTCGAGGGCTATGTCCACCAGAAATTTCTTTCATTGTGCTCTTGATAAAAGCATCCAGTAATACACATGTATGTTACTTATCCTTTAATCTGAGGAAGTATTTCAGGTCCAAGAAACAAATTTAAACATTCACAGTACTGTACTCTGCAAAGTGTTAAAAGTTCTGCATCTTTTTTTATTTCATTTTATTTCAGTACTTTACCCCTCTGGCTCTCCTTTTCGGTAGACTCCTGTACCATCTCAGACCTTCTCCACTCAGGTCCTACCTTTCTAAGCTGTAGCTAACTGCATTGCTGATAGTTTCCTCTCTAACTTCTATTCCTTTTGTCTCTATCTATAGAGCTTTCATCTAGTGACTGCCATTATACTGCTCTATTTCCCTTTCCAGTCCTATCCCTCCTGTCTTACTTCCCTTCTGTACCTCCGGCTGTAGAATAGCCACTTAACCTCTCAGGAGTGGCTTGCAACTCGCCCCGCCCAGCTGAATCTGTTCCATGCCTTTCCCCTTTCCGTGCCGCCTCTAGTTTCCAGGGAAGTTAATTATACCCCTTGAACTATGAGGCGCCATCTTTTGTTAGCTCACCTTATGATAGTCCCTGGCTGCTGTCCGCTCTGCCCTGGCGTCTTTGCCCCTGGTAAATGGTGTTAGTGGTCTCATTGCCTGGCTTACTATAATTGTATGCATTTGCGTATTAAATGGTCATCTAATTGTTACAGCGTTTACTGTGGACTGAAGGTTATGTCTTACTACCTAGCGATATATGTATAGCACTCTTGCTCTGCAACAGTAATTGCATACTTTGCCTAGTTGTTATTGTTTGTTTGTAATTTGAGTGCGGATAATAGTATTCCTCTCACGCTGACAAGGTTGGGATCTTTAATATCTGGTTATTCTGTTTCTGCTAAGGCAGTATTGGTATCGCTTATGCGACCCACGTGAAGGATTAGACTTATGCTGTCTCTTAACCCCAGGTCTGCTATCTTGTTTGGGATACTCTGGGTCTATCTGCACTATGTTGTAGCTGTTTTTGTGACCATGTGCTCACTCACCTTGCCCATTTGTTTAAACATGGACAGGTTGTTAGTTCGACAACAGAGTGGATAACCTTCTTGCCTAGTACATGTTAAATTTGCATGCGAACTCTTGTTTTCTGCATGTCATGACCAATAACTCTGGATATAGCCCATTTCCTTATTAATATTGAGCTTATAGCCTACATGGCTATTGTAAACTGTGCCATCCATGTGGAATGAGACCGAGCATTCTGTCTTGAGTTCTTTTTTACTCTAATTACAGCCCTGCAAGCGAACACTTGTTCCTGCAAGTGTATGACTGTGAATTTGATCAACTTAAAGTTCTCAGTGTTTTTACAGCCAAATTGGCTATTTGCAACCATGCCACCCATGTGGAGCAAGTTGAAACAGTCCGTTGGGTCTTACAATATTTACAGCCATGCAGGCTAATACCCTTTCCTAAAGGCATATGATTGTTGCGACTGTGACTGTGATACTTTTAAAGAAATTAATGCTTGTACAGCTGAAACGGCTTTTGGCAACTACGCCATCCACGAGGAGCTAATCTGAATCGCCTGGGAAACCCTATTTTAGGCTCACAGCCAGGTATGACTGGAAGTGAACATGCTTCACCTGAGAAGCTTGACTAAGTGTACTGTAGTCGCTTATTTCATCCTATTAACAGCCTGTAATGGCGGTTTGTAGTAGTACCACCATTCTGACTCCTGTTTGAACGTGCCTAAGCTCATATTCTTCCTTTAATTGTTCACTTTACATATGCAGCCTTTACTAGCTACCTCTATATTAAATTTTAAAACTGGTAACTACTTGCTGCTCACTAAATCTGCAAAGGTTATTTCTTTTGGGACCTGGCACATGATAAAGCTGCTCTATTTAAGCAGCTTCCAGGGAATACTGTCCCCAAGATTTTTAAGGGAATTCATGCTGCACCGCTTGCCAGTCAAATATCCCCAGGGAGTGGGGACCCCCCACATTTAATGCTTAGCTTGCACCTACAGGCCATTAGTGGAATAACATATATCCTATCTTGCCTGGACTGCTTAAATGTTGACCTTATTCACTGTATTTTTTTGTTCCTTTGCAACTATCCTGAATGCTAGTCCTTTGATTTGTTAGAGACATGCTTAGAATGCCTAAATGTATGTATCTACCTCATACTTAAATGTGAATGTTGTAATGTTGTATTTGCAACTACCATGAAGGCTATTCCTTTGATATGCTAGAGACATGCTTAGATTGCATAAATATATGTACCTACCTCATATTTAAATGCAAATGTTTGAAATGTTGCATTTGTTACTGCTAGCTTATACTACTTATATATATATATATATATATATATATATATATATATATATATATATATATGCTGAATGCTAACTTTTCTCTTCTGTATATTTGTCTCCCTTTCTCCCCAAAGTACACAGCTCAACTTTCTCCTGCTCATAATATAACCACTACCTACCTGGTGAGATAAGAATCCCATACAAAGTCCAGCGACCTCATCTACCAGCTTCTTTTCTCTGCACCCTCTATCAAGGAAGAAAGAAAGTATGTTATGGGCTAAGTCCACATTGTAAATCAGACCCCTGTCTACTACTTGCATCAGGGCTCCAAAGTTCACAGTGAGCTTGAGCAACCAGCTTCCCTTGGCCCCTCCTCTCTATCTACCCAACAGCCAATTCACCTCTACCACTTACCTAAACCCTCTCTTACTATACATCTCTTCTACCACAGTTCTACACCAGTTAGCTCCCTTACACACTTACCTACAATACCAGATCTGCCCACTAGGTGGCACCCTTATCCTATCCATCTTTCACTGCCTCTCTCTGTTCTACCTCTGTAATTTCAACTAATTTCTTATGTCGTTGACCTGTTCCTCTTCATACTCACCTTGTGCCCTTTCAGTACTTTATCCCTCTGGCTCTCCTTTTCGGTAGACTCCTGTACCATCTCAGACCTTCTTCACTCAGGTCCTACCTTTCTAACCTGTAGCTAACTACATTGCTGATAGTTTCCTCTCTAACTTCTATTCCTTTTGTCTCTACCCGCTCCGTTCACCCTGCAGGCTCACTCCGCTTCCCATACCCTACCCTCAATTCCCACCCCCCCACTACATCTACATTTATACCCATTTAAAGACTCCTACTTCCTCTCCAACCTCAAACCTCCACCCCTTCCTCTTCCTATCTCCTCCCACTTTCATACAACTCTTACTTCCCATCCCTCCCTCCTCCTTACTCAACACCACTACATTGCTTATCAAAACCCTAACAAGCTTAAAAAATACTCATCCTTCCCAATTCAACTACTACTCCTCCTGAACCTTACCTACATCTACTATCTTATCCAACCTTATCCCATCACCCACTCACCACTCTTACACACAACCTGCCCTCTCCATAATTCACAATCCAACTTCTTCAACTCGATCTCCCCTGAACTATTTCCCTTCAACAACAACCTATGTTTTCATTTCAAACTATTCCCCCCTCTTAAAACCTCATCAACTACTCTACCCTCCATACCTCCCACTAATCTTTCAACTTATACCTCTCAATCGAAACAATCCAAATACCTCCACTACTTAACTCAACTTCTAACTTCCATACTTTTAGCTGGTGATATACACCCTAACCCAGGCCCAACCCCCTCCTCCTCAATAACTAAATCCATCCTACTTGCATCTTTTAATGCGCAAAGCTTAGCTAACAAAATTCCAAATCTCCATGCCTGGCTACTCCATAACAAACCAGACATCCTAGCTATTTCTGAAACCTGGCTAAAACCTCATGTAAAAAATGAAGAGATAGTACCACCCAATTACTCTATCATCAGAACAGACAGAACCCATAAAAAAGGTGGTGGAGTGGCTCTAATCTACTCTTCCTCCCTATCCATAACACCCTATAATAAAGCCATTGCAAAGTTCGTTAATGCAGAATTAATACTAGCTCATCTTCAGCTAAACAAACATAAATTTATATACATTGCCTCTCTTTACATTCCCCCTGGAGACAATGTCCCAATACTCAAAGAAATCCTCTCCTGGCTATCAACTAATATCTGTAATGAAACTATAATCATGGGAGACACCAATATTAATTGGTCCTCCATTCAGTCCCCTACTCAGCCCATTAACATCAACCTATACAACTACTCTCAACTCATCAACTCCATAACTAGGCCATCCAAAGACTTCACTAGTGGCAACATTTTAGACTGGATTCTAGTCTCCCACCCCCACAACTATCCTGACAGTGGAACCCTCCCTGACTCCCTCAGTGACCACCTTCCCATCTTCACTAGACGTCTTTCTTCTCCCTTACTAGCTACTCATACTTACTTAACTACCCAATGCCATAGAAACTTTAACCAATAAGCTTTCTCTAACACCCTTAAATCACTTAACTGGTACCCTCTAAAAACTCTACCACTTGAAAATGCAATAACTCACTTTAATACTACCTTCCTACATCTCCTAAATAATCATGCCTCTTAATAACCAAAAGAATAAAAAGGAAAGCCACCCCCTGGTTAACTAAAAGTACACTAGCCACCATGCGACTTAGAGATAAAGCCTGGACACAATACCAGAGGAACAAATCTACATCTAACCTCAATGAATTCAAAACTCTTCATAACTCAGTTAAAAAGCTTATCTCAGCAGACCGTCGAAACTACTTTGTCCAACTTCAAAGCAACCATAAAACCAACCCACAAAAGTTCTGGAGAGGTATAACTACCCTCTTAAAACCTGGTACTACAGAAAACCCTAACCCCTCCCCAAATGTACAAGACTCTGATCTTGCTACCCATTTCAATTATTTCTTCATTGACTCTATTTCCAAACTTACCTCTTCTTTTTCAATTAACAATCCACCTCCTACCTCCACTTCTCCTCACCCATCTCCCCCTCCAACTTCTTTTTCTCATTCCTCACCCTCTCAACCGCCACCATTTTTCATTAAACCTATTCCTACTTCTACTATAAGAAAACTCCTGCAGAAACTAAAACCATGCACCAATGCCCCTGATAGCATTCCCTCATATTTCCTCAGCATAGCTGCCGAAGCTATTGCCCTCCCTATCAGTATCCTAATCAACCGCTCTATCCAAGAAGGTCTTGTTCCTCAAATCTGGAAAAAAGCTTACATCATTCCCCTGCACAAAGGAGGAAATAATACTAATATTTCCAATTTCTGTCCCATCGCCAACCTTTCTCCCATTTCTAAAGTCCTAGAGAAATATATCCACCTTCAACTCCTCCCCCATCTCTTGGACAACAACCTATTAACGCCTAACCAACACGGATTTAGACCCCATCGTAGCACTATGACTGCCCTCCTTTCCTTCCTTGAAACTGTGAATAAAGCTAGAGATTATGGCTTCACTGTATCTACCATCCTTCTCGATCTCTCTAAGGCCTTCGACACTATCTCTCATAACCTACTTCTTACTAAACTAGCTAACCTAAACCTCTCACCCTCTTCCCTCAAATGGTTTACCAGCTATCTCTCCAATAGGCAACAAGCTGTCAAATGGAAAAAGGCCACATCCTCCTTCCTCAACACCCCCACAGATGTCCCACAAGGTTCCATACTGGGCCCCCTCCTCTTCAATATTTTCATTAATGACTTTTACCACTGTATTCCCTCTTGCTAACGTTATCCAATATGCAGATGATTCCACAATCTTCTGTGCTGCCCCATCCATCCCAACTCTTTTAAAACTAACTCAAGATGCCTTCTCTACCACAGAACTATGGATGAAAGACAACCATCTAGCACTCAATGCTGCTAAAACTAAACTTATGATTTTTACCTCCTCTAAAACTAAGAATTTCGATCGAAATTTATTCTCCATCACCAGCCAAAATACAACACCTCTTGAGCTGGTATCTGAAACCAAACTACTAGGAGTTCAAATCGATGACAGGCTCAAATTCAACTCCCATCTACTACTAAATATAAAACAAAAACACCAAAAACTTGGTATGCTCTACCAACACAATCGGTTCCTCACCTCAGCTATTAAACTTACTCTCTCTACTACATTTCTCTTACCCTCCCTTCTCTATGGAACCCCTCTTCTAACAAACCTACAATCATCTCTCAAAACCAAACTGTCCTCTTGTTACAATAAAATCGCCAGATTCGCCACTAGCAACAAATCATCAACCCATCACTGTGAATCTCTCCACAAACTCAACTGGCTAGAGCTACCAAACTATCTCTCCTACACTCAGCTCACCTATGCTCATAAACTCATTTTCCAGCCATCCCTCTGTCCCTCCCTCCCTCTCCACTACCTTTAAAATGCACCACACACAAAGACTTCTCAGATCTACTAATCAAAACCTTATAGAAGTTTACAGACCCCTCCAACTACCAGGACAATACCTCCTGTTACACTCACTAGCACACTTATGGAACTCCCTTCCCCCCTCCATTCGTACCATTACTAGCCTCCCATCCTTTAAAAAATCACTCCACTCTCATCTAACTTCCACGTGGGAATGCTCCTGCTCCCATCCCTCATAACCTACACTTTACTTCAACACTCTTTCCCTTCCTTCTCTCAAATCCCAGGTAACAAATTCTTGCTTGTTTCTATTATACAACTCCTTACTAGTATCTAGCAATTCCTTACCCTACTGCATCTAACTACCTATCCTCAATCCTACTAGGAAAAAAATATATATACTTTTGACATTATTAACTTTGACTGAAATACTTTTGATCAGTCTGTTTTACCTCTGTAATCTTCATGCAATCTATGTGTGTATATTAATCTTTTTTATTTATTTTATTTATTTTATTTTACATTTGTTGACCAGGCTAGTTCAGCTGGATAATTTCCATTTTCAGTGGAGGCCCGGGGAGAAAAGCTCCACAATTAAAACAAGGTTAAACATTTAAGCAACAATGCATACATTTTAGTGTAGTAGAAAATACAGCGAAAAAAAAACAGGTAAAAATCAAATAGCCTAAGCTATATATTCATATTTTTTTTTTTTTTTTTTTTTAGAACAGTACAGTAATTTAGTCATTTGAAATAGCAGGGAAAGATAATGATTTTTACGTGGGAGGTATGGCTGAAGAGCGAAGAAGTCATTTAGTCTGGATTGGTACAGGAGCAGAGCCAGAAGTTGTTAAGATGTAATAGAAGTTGTTTTTGAAAAGTTGAAAGGAGTCTAGTGAGGTAATGTGTGAGGGAGGTTATTCCATATTTTCCTATGGAGTTTGAAAATAGACAGTTACCTGCTGAATTTGTAATTCTAGTTGTGGTGACTTGTATCTTTTCGCAGATCGCAACTGTTTCAAGTTTTTGTAGGGAGTAAGGAGGTTACTGAGAGCTGGTGTTTTGTTGGTTGATAAAGAATGTTATGTGTAATTAAGAGTTGTTGATAGATAAGCTTGTTAGGTAGTTCTAACCATTGTAATTGTTTTAAGTTATTACAGTGGTGAGTTCTGTACTGGGATGCTGTGGCAAAGCGGGCTATATTATGATAGGATGTAGTTAGTTTTTTCAGGTTACCTTTAGAGAGATTGGTGTAAATAGAGGAAGCATACAGTAGGGTGGAGATAAGATGTGATTGAGCTAAGGTGGTCCGTGCTTCTGGAGTAAGGAAGGGTTTTATTCTGTACAGTGAACCTATCTTTTTATTTACTGCTTTTATAGTGTTATTGATATGACAATCATAGTTAAGATTATTATCAATAGTAACACCAAGCAGTTTGGTAGTAGAGTCTGGGGAGATAAGAGAATTGTCAGCTGCAGTAATAGTAAAATTTAGTTGAGGAGATTTGTGGGTAGGTGAGAATAGTAATAGTTTTGTTTTCTTGGAGTTGAGAAGGAGACATCTTTTTGAGAACCATTGTTCAACGGTTGAAAAGGTAGATTGTGTGAGTGACTGGAGTTCAGATTGGGTGGGAGCTGTACAGATGATGGTAGAATCATCTGCATATTGTATGCAGGTAGTGTTATGGATAGATGATTGAAGATCATTAATAAAGATAGTGAATAAGAGTGGGCCTAATATTGATCCTTGAGGTACTCCTAAGGAGATAGGTAGTAGAGCAGATAGAGAATTTTTCCAGAGTACTGCTTGTTGTCGGTTTTCAAGGTAGGATGAGAACCACTTTAAGGAGGAAAAATCCAAGGCAAGTGAGTTTAGTCTGTGTAGGAGAAGTTTATGGTTGACCATGTCAAAGGCTTTTGACAGGTCTAGGAAAAGAGAAGCAGTTAGTTTGTTATTATTACGGTTACAGTTTATTGTGTTAGTAAAGGAAAGTAGTGCAGTGGTCGTACTATGTGAGGGTCTAAATCCATGTTGAGTGTTTGCTAGTAGGTTATTTTGAAGGAGATGGTTAAGTAGTTGTTTGTGTATACATTTTTCCATGATTTTAGCTAGTGGCGATAATAGTGCTATTGGGGTAGTTAGAGAGGTCAGTGGATTTGCCTCCTTTATGTAAGGGTATGATGTGTGATATCTTCCAGATTGCTGGAAAATCACTTTCTTTTATGGATCTGTTTATTAGGATCGAAACAGGGTAGGCTATAGCTTTTGCTGCTACCTGAAGGAATTCAGCAGGAAGCTTATCTGCTGAGGGGTAGTGGGTTTAAGTTTTGTAAGAGAGATTGTATGTAGGAGGTGGGTATGGGTTGAAGTTGAAGGAAGGAATGACGTTGTTGGTGTTACTTAAGATCAGTTGGGAAGCATCAGGGGATAAATGGCTTGCTAGTGTTTGTATGGAAGTAGTAAAGAAGCTATTGAAGTTATTGGCTATTAAAGAGGGATTATCAGGGTCTAGATTCTGTGGGTTAGGTGTTACTATTTTACCTGGGGTAAGTAGATGATTGATAGTAGACCAGAACCTTTTGGTTCTTTTTGTGGATTGCTGAAGTTCTACATAGTAGTTCTTTTGTCTGAAATAATACCATTTTGGTTTTGTTTCTCAGCTCTCTAAAGGTTTGATAGTCTGTTGGGTTTCTAGAGGCGCCATTTCTTCCAAGATTTATTTTTAAGCCTGATCTTTTGTTTAGTATTAGAGGTAAGCTAGGGTGCTGTTCTGGTCTTTATTCTAATGGTACGACTTGGGGCATGGTGGTTTAGGATTGTAAGGAATGCTGAGTTGAAATATTCTATGGCTTTGTTGAGAGAGAGGTGCTTTAGAGGGGTCCAATTGTATTGTGAGAGTTCTGTTTGAAATCTTTGGGGATTAAATTGTTTCTTTGAATATAGTGTTCTATGTGAGGTAGGTAAGTTTTGATGAGTTTTAGCTCTAATGACATATGTGAGGGAGTGATCGCTAAGGTCATCAGGAAGGATGCCAGTTTGTAGCTTTGTGAGGGGGTTTGTAAGAACCCAGTCTAAGGTGGTTTCTTTCTGCTTGTTTTATTTATTCTAGTGGCACTATCAATTAGTTGTTTGAAACCAAAAAGGTTTAAATGGGAAGTAGGGTTAGCATTGTTACAAGATTTCCAGTCAATGTTAAAGTCTCCAAGAAGTAGTGTTTCTTGGGGAGGTAATTTGAGAGTTGTTCAAGAAGTTGTTCTAATGTGGGGATATTATTTCCTGGAGGCAGATAAGCACAAATAATGTTTATTGATTTAGTAGTATTAATTTGAACTCTAGAGCAGATTATTTCGACATTATTGTTTTGGGTAAGAGCAAGGTCAAGAAGAGTAAGCTTCAGGTTAGATTTATATAGGATAGCTACTCCACCTCCTTTCTTGGAGGTGCGATCAAGTCTAACAATGTTATATCCAGGTGGGGTAATTTCAATATCTTTAATAGATGGCTTTAGCCAGGTTTCTGATAAGCATAGAATGTCAAAGTTGTGTACTTCTAGTAGGGCGTGTATTTGACTAACTTTATTACAGATACTGCATATATTTAGGTGGGCCAAGGATAGTATGTTTGTAGTTATAGTTGATGGAGGAAGGAGAGCTTTTATATGGTGACTATGTGTTTCAGTAGTTGTAGTTTGTTTACCTCTGTAATCTTCATGCAATCTATGTGTGTATATTAACCTTTGTGCAATCTGTATGAGGAGCTTTTCTCCCCAGGTCTCCATTGAAAACGGGTTCTTCAGGCCCAATGGACTATCCTGGTTAAACAACTACAAATAAATAAATAAATAAATAAATTGACAGAGAAATACATTTATTTTTTTCTTCACATTTCTAAGCCATTACATTATTTTTTTAAACATTCTTCATATTTGAAGTCTTACATGCCTCTAAATGAATTTATTGTTGCACTTTGACTAAAACATGAATTCAGGCTATATAGAGTTCATTTAACATTTCTATAGTCTGAAATGGAACTTATCTTGCAGATGTACTGTAGTAACAAGACTTTGTTTAGTCTCTTGTTCTCACCAGTCAAATATATCACATCAGTCAAAAGACATCACATTAATAGTTTAATTTCCTCTTTCTTAATGATGCAAAATGTTCAGCAAAATCAAGATTTCTCTCAATACATTATTCAGAGGCCTGTTTTATTTAGTACTTCATTAAATTATTTGCTGTCTAGGTAATATTTTATTGACTGGTTCCTTTTACCCAAGTGCTTTATCTTATGACTTTCAACATACAGTTCTAAAATGATCCTCACCTGTCCATATGAATAATGCATGTATGTTATGAAGTGCTATTATCTCCTGAGTTTCATAGACAATATCATTTTACATGCACTAATATCTTTACTGTTCATATGCATCATTCTATAAAGAGAAGGAAGATAAATCTGTCATATTTTTGATTTTTGCCCATGTATTTTGCACACATTATTTTCTTTCCAGTAATCGTTTTTCTGTCAGTAGTCCTTTTGAGTCAATATAATTAATACTGACAACTAGTTTCTGATGGTCATGCATATCAAGAACCTTATTGTTAAGGCATGGCCTCAAGTGAGTTTTGTTTGACCTCACTTAGTCATGTCAAACAGTACTTTGTAATATATTACCTTTCCTTCTTGTTTCTTCTTTGTTAATTTTGATGGCTGCAACTTTGCTATACATAAGTAAGGAAGTAACCCTGTGTAACAATGAATAGCGATATCATGTTTTTTCTTTTGTTTTTTGTTTTTTTTAATTTGAGAAGATATCCTTTCCACTCTTGCTTTAGTGGCTGAAACTACTTCATTCATATTACTCCATTCTATGTACTGAAATAGTGAAACTGACCAAGCATAGCTGATTTATTAGCCTTTAGATCTTTTAGATTCCTCATAGTGTTTTCTTTTGTATTTTGACATTTCACTTTATTGGGTTTCTTCAAAATTTTTCTCTTTCTTTTTTTTTTTCTAGCCAATAAAAATGTTATCCAGGTCAGTTTGTTCTCTGTTTTGCTTAAAAAAAGAAAGATACACACACACACACACACACACACACACACACACACGCACGCACGCACGCACACACACACACATTATATTTTATGACTGTTTCCATTTAAAAGCAAAGTTCTTTGGTTTCATCTATGAAGGAACAGAAAGTGATCACTAGGAAATCTGCATTCACAGCCAGTCTTGACGCCGGTGGCATTCATTCCAATGAGACAGACTGAAAATAGTCAAGGCAAGAAGTCCACACTCCTCAGACCTATACATACAAACTCCTTGGTTTCACAACACGGAGGAAAGGAGAAACACCTGCCAATGGTGCATAAATACCCAAAACATTCAGTTTTACTTCCATAAGAGTAATCAAGTGACTTCTGAAGAAACAATGATAAAGGAACAATGGGGTAGCCTGTTTTCATTGATAGGTACATCAAAATTATATATATTAGTTTTCAGAAGTAGTTATATTTCTAGTCTGTGATCAATCTGATTTTTTCTTACAAAGAGCCCTCATTTTCAGCTCCTTGAAAATTTGAAATTACATGATTTTATTCTTTTCTTAATAACTATAATCTGGGCCAGTAAAATTGACATTTGATGTGCTTATTTAAAATTGTGCAATTTAGTTGAAAAAAATAAAAACATTAATTTGACCTAGCAATTGAATATGAAAATATTGCACTGATTTAGGCAACGCACTTAAAAAGAAAGAGGAAAAAAGAAAGAAAATCATCAGTCATGCATTGCAATCATATCAGGCATATTAATAGTAATTAATCAGATTATGCTCATTATTGTATATTAATAATTAAAAATTAATAATAGCATCTATTAGCACAATGACATAAATGGATAACAGATTGATTATAAGCAACAGTAAATTATATAAACAATAATGCTTTAATGCAAATTGATAAAGCTACTCATTAGTAAGGCTGCTTATAGTACTGAATTTTGTAGATGGAGAAAAAAAAACTAAAGAAACAGATCTTATGAATTAAATGATTAATGTTTGAAATTATGCATGTTGCGTAAGAGAAATGCTTATAATGCTTGTTTGGATCCAAACTGATATGCTCCTCAATAGTTTTAGCAGCTTTGTCTCTAAATTCATTGCTTTGAAAAATAATACTATGTTGTTAATCACTATTTCAAAATTCTGTGTAATTAGCAATTGCACCTCTTCATAATTATGATTCTTAGGATGGAAAACAGTGGGCCGGATTTACAAAAGCTTGCACGGAGTTGTAGAGTAGTGTAAGATGTCAAACAGGCAATATGTCTGCCGTGCGATCCAGGAACAGCCGGCAGGGGCATGCACGAGAGCTGCTAAAGCTACTCTTGCACGGACAGTGTCATGGTATGCAAATTACCTCATTTGCTGCTAAAAGCTATGCAAATGAGGTGAATTTGCAATCCAGGAAACACTAACCTGTCCGTGGAAGATTAGTGTTATCTGCAGAAATGTACACCTTTGGTAACACAGTACCGTTCTGCAAATAGCTAAATGGAGCTATGACAGCTCCAAATAAAGGATGCATACAGTTGAGGAAGCATGCCAATGGCCAAATATAAGGCCATTAGCATTTATAAATGTTTAAAAATATAAAAATCTAACTTTTTTTCCCCCCGATCTCCGATGTTTAAGCATAGCGCTGCACCATGCAAACGTGCGGTGCTTTAAAAAACAAGAAAATAATTTAAAAATAGCCAAAAATAGGCATTTTCTATATATATTTATATATATAAAATATATATTTCTCTGTATGTGTGTGGCATACACACACAAGATCCACACTGTTGTAAGTCCCTGGACCTCACAGCTGAACTGTTGGGCCTTGCTGCAACACAAACAGGTGTCACATATGAACACACACTAGAATTAGGGGGGTGTATATATATGGCAACAGATGCTAGATAAACATACTAGACTGCTACAGCAGTTGCCAGTGCTAAGCTACACTTTAATATGACTATCATGTATGTGTTGTTTTGTCGCACCAATGTTTATATAATGTCAGTGCTAATCCCCGAACAGCCATTGGCCACACTACTGTACAGAACACAGATAACATAGATCAGATCTTTGACATTTAATGCTGAGCTACACATTTCACATGTATGTCCCACTGCCCACAGGTACACACAGTATTGTCCATAGCAGTAGTTAAGCAGAACATCTGTGCATAAAGAAGTACTACTGCCACATATGAAAGGATCACATTATGTAAACTATTCTTCAATAACATCTTCTACATGCCAGTAAATACATATGTGTCACATACCTTTCCTTTGTATGATTTGGTAATATTTCTTTTTCCTTTTCTCTGTCTCTCTCTCTCTCTCTGTCTCTCTCTCTCTCTCTCTCTCTGTCAGTCTCTGCAATAGAGTGATTGAGTTTGTTGGCAGAGATTGCACCCTGCTTTTGTAGGAATTTGCACATGAGCATGTGATGGCCTCTGCACCAATTAGTGGCCACCATTTGCTAATTGCATGCAGCCTGCTGTGTAGTAATTGCAGTAATCACCGTCATAGCAACCCAGTACTATAAACTGCGGACTCATGTAAGCATGGCCCTTTCAGCTTTCCAAGATGGAGATCATCCTTGTTTGCTGTGGACATCATTGTTTAAGACAGAAGGTTGGTATAGTTCTTATATCAGAAGCCAGGGGTGTAGCCAGAGATTTACATTTTGTACTCAGACCTAATGTTGCTATTTCCAGTACCCACTTGTCAGTGTAGAAATGTACTCACCCCTCAAAATGCTACCCCAAGATACATGGAAAGATGTACTTTCTTTTCAACTGTTATAATTAACTGCCATACAAAAAGTTATTGAGATGTATTCCTTTTGCACAAGAATTGTTTGTGAACTGCTATACTGTGAATATTCATTTACTCAGTTCTAAACAGATTGCGCTTTTTTAGTGTTGACATTAGCATAAGCTGCTCAGAAAAACTGGACACATTTCAGTACTGTGAGTATGCTTACCTGTATCCTTGGTAGACCCTGCACACACAGGTATATTCTACATTTGGGTAGGGTTGCAGAAGTACAGAGATCGTAAGTACTATTGTGTGGATTTTATCTTGCTGAACTTACAGGGTTGATGTGTACATGTTAGTTTATCAAGGCAAGTAGTTTGTCTGCGTAACTCCCAAGTGTGGACCTATCCACATGATAGCCAGAGAATAGCCTGTTATTTTTTGTCTGGGCACCACACAGGTCTTTTCAGCAGTAGAGCAATGGTATTCTTACATTTGGTTGCTACCAGTACATGGCTACATCCATTTGTATTTCAGTGTTGTATTCCTACATAAGGGTATGCTTCAGAAACTCCTTCCAAAGCTATTTGCACAGTGTGTAACAGCAGAAAGGCTGATATGCCTCTGTGTTTCTGCCTTTGCCAGACCTCTCAACCACTCAGGTACATATTTGAACAGACTCAGGGAAAAGTCAAGAAAAAGTCAGGGACAATCAGGGACACCTTTATATTAGTGCCATTAAGTTGAGACATTGAGAGAATCAGAGCATATGAATTAATACACCTTTTCTGAAGTAAAAGAAGTGTCTAACTCTTAATTATTGTCATTATTCATTAAGTGTAATTCACCACCTTTCTGGCCAAAGTCTGTAGTTTTCAGAGGGATTCAGAGGGACAGAGCTAAATTTGTTTCAAAATCTGGGACATCCCTGAAAATTAGGGACAGTTGGGAGGTATGGCCTCTGCCCTAAACAGATATGCCAGTGTTTGTCCTGCTGTGATACTGTGTGGGGTTGTAAAGTGATGGTGTAACATTATTTCCTGCTAGAATGGCTGCTTCTCTTATCACAGTCATGTAATGTAACCCCACAACAACTGTTGGTCAGCATCCACAGAACAAGTTGTGTGGTATGGTATTCCTATTATATATTAGTTTTCAAGTAGTTATATTTCTAGTCTGTGATCAATCTGATTTTTCTTACAAAGAGCCCTCATTTTCAGCTCCTTGAAAATTTGAAATTACATGATTTTCTTCTTTTCTTAATAACTATAATCTGGGCCAGTAAAATTGACATTTTATGTGCTTATTTAAAATTGTGCAATTTAGTTGAAAAAAATAAAAACATTAATTTGACCTAGCAATTGAATATGAAAATATTGCACTGATTTAGGCAACGCACTTAAAAAGAAAGAGGAAAAAAGAAAGAAAATCATCAGTCATGCATTGCAATCATATCAGGCATATTAATAGTAATTAATCAGATTATGCTCATTATTGTATATTAATAATTAAAAATTAATAATAGCATCTATTAGCACAATGACATAAATGGATAACAGATTGATTATAAGCAACAGTAAATTATATAAACAATAATGCTTTAATGCAAATTGATAAAGCTACTCATTAGTAAGGCTGCTTATAGTACTGAATTTTGTAGATGGAGAAAAAAAAACTAAAGAAACAGATCTTATGAATTAAATGATTAATGTTTGAAATTATGCATGTTGCGTAAGAGAAATGCTTATAATGCTTGTTTGGATCCAAACTGATATGCTCCTCAATAGTTTTAGCAGCTTTGTCTCTAAATTCATTGCTTTGAAAAATAATACTATGTTGTTAATCACTATTTCAAAAATTCTGTGTAATTAGCAATTGCACCTCTTCATAATTATGATTCTTAGGATGGAAAACAGTGGGCCGGATTTACAAAAGCTTGCATGGAGTTGTAGAGTAGTGTAAGATGTCAAACAGGCAATATGTCTGCCGTGCGATCCAGGAACAGCCGGCAGGGGCATGCACGAGAGCTGCTAAAGCTACTCTTGCACGGACAGTGTCATGGTATGCAAATTACCTCATTTGCTGCTGAAAGCTATGCAAATGAGGTGAATTTGCAATCCAGGAAACACTAACCTGTCCGTGGAAGATTAGTGTTATCTGCAGAAATGTACACCTTTGGTAACACAGTACCGTTCTGCAAATAGCTAAATGGAGCTATGACAGCTCCAAATAAAGGATGCATACAGTTGAGGAAGCATGCCAATGGCCAAATATAAGGCCATTAGCATTTATAAATGTTTAAAAATATAAAATCTAACTTTTTTCCCCGATCTCCGATGTTTAAGCATAGCTGCACCATGCAAGCGTCGGTGCTTTAAAAAACAAGAAAATAATTTAAAAATAGCCAAAAATAGGCATTTTCTATATATATTTATATATATAAAATATATATTTCTCTGTATGTGTGTGGCATACACACACAAGATCCACACTGTTGTAAGTCCCTGGACCTCACAGCTGAACTGTTGGGCCTTGCTGCAACACAAACAGGTGTCACATATGAACACACACTAGAATTAGGGTGTATATGGCAACAGATGCTAGATAAACATACTAGACTGCTACAGCAGTTGCCAGTGCTAAGCTACACTTTAATATGACTATCATGTATGTGTTGTTTTGTCGCACCAATGTTTATATAATGTCAGTGCTAATCCCCGAACAGCCATTGGCCACACTACTGTACAGAACACAGATAACATAGATCAGATCTTTGACATTTAATGCTGAGCTACACATTTCACATGTATGTCCCACTGCCCACAGGTACACACAGTATTGTCCATAGCAGTAGTTAAGCAGAACATCTGTGCATAAAGAAGTACTACTGCCACATATGAAAGGATCACATTATGTAAACTATTCTTCAATAACATCTTCTACATGCCAGTAAATACATATGTGTCACATACCTTTCCTTTGTATGATTTGGTAATATTTCTTTTTCCTTTTCTCTGTCTCTCTCTCTCTCTCTGTCTCTCTCTCTCTCTGTCTCTCTCTCTCTGTCAGTCTCTGCAATAGAGTGATTGAGTTTGTTGGCAGAGATTGCACCCTGCTTTTGTAGGAATTTGCACATGAGCATGTGATGGCCTCTGCACCAATTAGTGGCCACCATTTGCTAATTGCATGCAGCCTGCTGTGTAGTAATTGCAGTAATCACCGTCATAGCAAACCAGTACTATAAACTGCGGACTCATGTAAGCATGGCCCTTTCAGCTTTCCAAGATGGAGATCATCCTTGTTTGCTGTGGACATCATTGTTTAAGACAGAAGGTTGGTATAGTTCTTATATCAGAAGCCAGGGGTGTAGCCAGAGATTTGCATTTTGTACTCAGACCTAATGTTGCTATTTCCAGTACCCACTTGTCAGTGTAGAAATGTACTCACCCCTCAAAATGCTACCCCAAGATACATGGAAAGATGTACTTTCTTTTCAACTGTTATAATTAACTGCCATACAAAAAGTTATTGAGATGTATTCCTTTTGCACAAGAATTGTTTGTGAACTGCTATACTGTGAATATTCATTTACTCAGTTCTAAACAGATTGCACTTTTTTAGTGTTGACATTAGCATAAGCTGCTCAGAAAAACTGGACACATTTCAGTACTGTGAGTATGCTTACTTACATCGTTGGTAGACCCTGCACGCACAGGTATAGTCTACATTTGGGAAGGGTTGCAGAAGTACAGAGATTGTAAGTACTATTGTGTGGATTTTATCTTGCTGGACTTACAGGGTTGCTGTGTACATGTTAGTTTATCAAGGCAAGTAGTTTGTCTGCGTAACTCCCAAGTGTGGACCTATCCACATGATAGCCAGAGAATAGCCTGTTATTTTTTGTCTGGGCACCACACAGGTCTTTTCAGCAGTAGAGCAATGGTATTCTTACATTTGGTTGCTACCAGTACATGGCTACATCCATTAGTATTTCAGTGTTGTATTCCTACATAAGGGTATGCTTCAGAAACTCCTTCCAAAGCTATTTGCACAGTGTGTAACAGCAGAAAGGCTGATATGCCTCTGTGTTTCTGCCTTTGCCAGACCTCTCAACCACTCAGGTACATATTTGAACAGACTCAGGAAAAGTCAAGAAAAAGTAAGGGACAATCAGGGACACCTTTATATTAGTGCCATTAAGTTGAGACATTGAGAGAATCAGAGCATATGAATTAATACACCTTTTCTGAAGTAAAAGAAGTGTCTAACTCTTAATTATTGTCATTATTCATTAAGTGTAATTCACCACCTTTCTGGCCAAAGTCTGTAGTTTTCAGAGGGATTCAGAGGGACAGAGCTAAATTTGTTTCAAAATCAGGGACATCCCTGAAAATTAGGGACAGTTGGGAGGTATGGCCTCTGCCCTAAACAGATATGCCAGTGTTTGTCCTGCTGTGATACTGTGTGGGGTTGTAAAGTGATGGTGTAACATTATTTCCTGCTAGAATGGCTGCTTCTCTTATCACAGTCATGTAATGTAATCCCACAACAACTGTTGGTCAGCATCCACAGAACAAGTTGTGTGGTATGGTATTCCTATTTTTCCTTAACATTCACTCAGTCTGATGCATGATATATTTAGCTAAGCACCAACTTGATGTATATCTACCATGATTTAGTGGTACTTCATGTTCTGTAGTGTGTGCAAGGTCCGGTGTTCGAGACTTACAGAGGTGTTTTATTTTGCTCCTGAGCAGAACAAGGGCCCTCACATACAGAGTTACTAAGGCACTTTTAAGCAGTTGTAAGCGGGTTTGCACAGGTTTTCACATTGCTGCGCATTGCTTAGCCAAGCGCAAACAAGCACAAACTCACACAAACCCGCAAACTACTGCTTAATAGTGCTTACTCCTGCTAACCCCTGCGCTCATTTCTTTGAAAGAAAAGAAAAATGGGGAGATAGGAAAGTGGTGAAAAAGGGGCACAAAGAGGGAAAGACAGTATGGCAATAGCTCAGGATGTGCAGGACAGGTGTAGGTAAGGTCCATAGCTGCCCATTTCTTCAACAGCAACAGCTGTGCATATGCAATAAATTTGGAGGTAGGTATGAACCCTGCAACCCCTGAGAGAGGGGTGAGGACAACAAAGTATGTTGTAATGCCAATTAAATAACATGTCATGTGTCCACTGGACATGTGTGCAAAATGGGCAGCTATGTATGGGGCGTCATTTTTTTTGGAAGCAGATTGCCCCTTTTTTTTTCAGGTGAGAGTGGAATGTGGGGTAGGGGAAGTAGGTATATTTGGGGAGGTAGGTTGCGGAGGTAAACAGACAAGATAAACAAGATGCATACAGGGGCGGTATATGACACATGTTGTGGGTGAACACCTTTGATGGGGAGGGATGTTTGGAAATTGCAAGACCATGAGCCCCTAGATGCAAACAGTGGGATTGAGGTCCCCACCCATGGGCAGTCACCACTGCACCTTCACGGCCCAGAGGGTGGCTGTGCTGGGGGCTGTGTAGGAGGGGCAGGCTGGCCCGGGAGTTGCGCCACTCGGGCCTCAAGCTGGCATAGAGGTTCTGCAACAGAACATTCAATCTCTCTACACACCACAGCCCGGACTATTCAAAGGGTGATAGGTGGCCCTCCTCTGCCCACACTTGCATGAGGGGGTGAGCCCCATCTCCTACAGCACTTCCACCTGGAGGTGGCACAGGGCCAATGGAGGAGGAGGTCCCAGGCTGGGCACTAGATCTGCTGGTGCCAGGTGCCATGGACAGCTGAGGTGGGACAGGTGGGTCCACTGGGACCGGCTTTCCCATACAGACTATGTTTTGGAGAGTTTAATAAAGATATGGGTTAGTAACAGTCAACAGCATTCCCAATTAGTTATAACAACATGCAGAAGTATTCCCATTAAACCAACACACCAGAATTTCAACAGTTGAAAAGCAAGTATAACACATGCATATATAGAACATTAGTGGACATTACAACAGCATGCAGGTTGAATTGATGGCAAAAGGCCACCAATACTGTGGTATTTTAAGAGGGCACATACATAGAAATAAATGCAAATATTTATAAACCAATAAGACATATGTCCCAACAAATGTTTTGAGATTAGACATACCGATTGAGGTGTGGAATTGCATTTTTTATGTACATACAGTAGGGTGGAAAAAGATAGCTCAGTTAACAACTTATATATCCTTCTAGTTTTCACTACATTCCTATTAACTGCAGTTGTATGTCCCTTACATGTATTATTACACTACCCAATGTCCTTATATTGTGCAACTGGATTTTGCTTGAACATTATATACATGAGCTGTATCTTACATCCGAACTGTCCAAGATGCAGATGTTACTGCATCATATTTTGAGAGTTGCTCACACACTCACTACTGCTAAGATGGTACACTGACAGCTCTACTTTCATATAATTATCTAGATATGTTCAGGTGAAAGTATCAGTTATATGTTAACAGATCCCTACATTTCTGGCAGCACACTGACATTTCTGGGGAGACAATACCAAGCTACTCATGTGTCAGATTAACCTGTACATGCTGGGCATGAATCAACAGTTGAGGGCTGTAAATATGCATAAAAGCTACTAGCACTCCCTTCATCCATGTTACATGGGCCTATCCAAGTGTGGGTTGACACTGCTTAATACAACACTACTATTTGTAGAATGCAACAGTACAACAACATATCAAAGAAAATGACACAGACACACTCCAGGAATTATACATTTATTAAAAAATTATTACACCTTTATTTATTGGGTTAAACCACTTTTCGAAGGCTCTCTCATTTATTTTATATAACAGTACATGCAGAATAATTACTAACCTGCCTGATGATGCAGCCTTTGCAGCCTATCTTCATGGGCTTGCTGGTTCATAGCCCAGAGACCCGCAGCTGTGAAGTAAATGCAGTGATATTGAGACATACCTATCCATAGTATAGACAAACATTGCAATTCTTAACTACATAATACAATGGCTACTTACTCAGTACTGGTGCATTAGGCATCGCACAGGATTCCTGGATCCACTGGACCAGTTGATCCTCCTTACATCGCTTCAGGTCAGAATAATGGTGCCTGACCTGCTCACCAGTCCGAGGAACACCAGTGGCATTGGTGAGATCACGGGCAAGACTGTTCCAGGCCTCCATTTTATATTGGGTACCCTGGTACTGGCCCTGCAGGAGTCTTTCCTCATGATTGTGGACAAGGAGTCAAACCATTACTTTGGACTCCTCAATGGCCCAGCTTTGCGGTCTAAATTGTGTGCCTTCTCCAACACCAGCCATGCTGACTGCAGAAGGAAGCTACAACCAGTTATAGCAAGTATTCCCACCTGTGGAGCTTAAATATGCCTCAATTCCTGCACTTATTTGCGATTGGCCACTTTTGGAAAAACTCAGCTGTAGGCACGCCTGCTTAGCTGATGTAGGCAATGTTTAAAATTCCTTTGATAGATATGTGTCTGTTGAAAGTGCATGTTTATGAAATGCTGTCATGACTTAGTGGTTAAGTATTGTGACTATAGTGCACAGTATCCTGAGTTTGAGCTCTGTCACTGCTTTTTATTTTCCTACTGGGCAGATCTGACTGGTTAAGGTACAGTAAAGGAGGTGTGGCCATGTTTAACTGACTTTGCTCAACTTTGCCTGACTTTGCCCAATGTTGTTCAATGTTGCTTGACGTTGCCCAACATTGCGCTGGTTAGCGTGGTGCGCAGCTACGCACAAATACATTGTGGTTGCACTGGGAAGCGCGGTGCGCAGCTACGCGCAAAGACATTGCGCTGGTTAACGCAGTGCTCAACTATGAGCAATTGGATTTAAATATGCTCAATACTGGTAAAATGTGCTTTGCAGTACTTTATTTTATTTATTCATTTTATTTATTTAACATTTGTTGACTGGGAAAGTCCGAGTAGGTTCCACAGATCCTGTTTTCAGCGGAGGCCTGGGGAGAAATGCTCCAGAAGCATGTCTTTAGAATGTGGGAGGAAACCGGAGTACCCGGAGGAAACCCACTTGAACGCAGGGAGAACATGCAAACTCCACACAGAAAGTACCCCAGCTGAGAATCGAACCAGAGAACCTCTTGCTGTGAGGCGACAGCATTAACCGCTGCACCACTGCACCACCCTATATTATATTATATTACTTAAAATAGGGTACTCATACCTCAGAATGCATAACCATTTCACCTTCATATATATAATTTGTTCACTACTACATTTAACTTTTCAATGCTTTTTACAAAACTTATACATAAAAAAATGTCAGGAAATATTTTTCTATACAGATTTCCAACAGAAAATGGAATGTGCAGTAGTGGGATTCGAACCAGAAATGCTTCCTCTTTGTGCTAAGGCTCTAACCACTACACTATCGCTATTTTGCTTAATTTGCATATATATTTTCTTATTCTCCTCTTTTGGTGTCTAAGCTGCTAACTGTAGCTAAGCAATGGGCAAACCCATGCAAACATGTGCAAATATGGGCAGCTATATCGGATGAAATTAAAAAAAAATAAAAAAACTCTTTCTATTTTTAATTTTGTCAGTTGTTTAACATATGGGGGAGTGTAGTGTTACATTGTGCACATGTGAGTGGACTCGCTCATGTAACTTGAAATTGCAGCGTTTCTTCATTGCAGGGGTGTGGATTTTTGGACTGCTCGGCAGTCCGACACACCCCCTACACTCGTCCAAGCTCCGTGTAAGCTTTAGAGTTGAGGCAGCGTGCTCTCATTACTATGCATAGCACGCTGCCATCATACTCTTAGACTGGCACTTCCATGTAAGACTAACCTAGTCTTACATGGAAGATTAGTAAATCAGGGAGTATCTTTTATCGAGAATTGTATTTTTAGATATATAAACTCACATATGTTTTCTTTGATATATGTAATCATTTTGCATATATATGTGTGTGTGTTTGTGTGTGTGTGTGTGTGTGTGTGTGTGTGTGTGTGTGTGTGTGTGTGTGTGTGTGTGTGTGTGTGTGTGTGTGTATATACAGTGCAAAATGTGAGATACTAATTTAATAGACACCATTTCCATATAAAAGTATATGCCAAATACATTAAATGTCAAATTCACATTAGGCCAAATATAGAAAGTCTGAAATGCTGTGATTAGTGTGCATCTGTGCGGGGGTAGATTTGGGGAGGAGGACCATGGATGTGTATAGTCGCTATGAAGACGTTTACTATATTTGTTATTTTTCTTTTTTTATGTGTCTAAAAAGCATAACATTGACAACTAAGATGATGCTGAGGAAGACCAAGAATATCAGTGCTTGTTTTGAAGAGGAAGTCACTATTTTCATCATTTCTTCATGTATGCCAGCAGTGTTTTCTTTCATTTTAAAGGTTTACCTGCTTGACTATGTATAGTCATGGATCTGGCCTATATAGGTTTTAAGGGGTGTTGTGTCTTGTCTGAATATGGGGCTTGAAGAGGGGCTTCCCAACTGAAAAAAAAAAGATTGTCTTTTTGTAGTAGGTTTGCTGTTTGTTTTACAAAGGATTATTGAAGTATGTGCTGTGGTTTTGCGTATCAGATATATGTGTTGCTTTTGGATAATTGTGTATCATGTTATTTGTGTTTGACATTTTGATATATATATATGTGTGTGTGTGTGTGTGTGTGTGTGTGTGTGTGTGTGTGTGTGTGTGTGTGTGTGTGTGTGTGTGTGTGTGTTTCACTTATGATTGAACATAGTGTCATATAAAACACACAAAGAAAAATAAGTTTGACCATACATAAGACCAAATTACATTAACAATAAACTTGTGAAAGATCAAAAAAGGAAAACAAATTTCTCTCCTGATCTTTGCTCTACACCATCCCCCTTAACACTAGCCTCCAGTTTGTCTGAATGCTGGCAGTATTTCTAAAAGAGAATTTTTAAGGTATGGTGTGGGGTTAGGATTGGGAAAGGGGCAGGTTTAGGCTAGGGCTTATCCACCCTGAATCACCTCAGTAAAACCCTAAATCTGCCCCTGCCCCAAACCTAACCCCACAAAGTTCCTTAAAAATAACCCCGTTCTTGTAACATTGTCACTACACATGACACATTCAGGTGCACAAACACTCAGCAGCATATGCTAAATATAAATTCTAAGCCCTTACCTAAACCTGACCTTAACTCTATAATATGCACACTAGCACACAATCACACCGCACCTATACCCTTACCGAACCTTTACCTTAATCCTAACACACAGACACACACATATACACTCTAATCCCTTCAAAATCTGAATATTCCCATTTTGAAGAAAGTGCACTTCAAAATATCAGATGTTCAACAATCCGAGCTACCAATGGCATTTCTCAGCTAAAGTAACATTTGCTAAAATGCTGGGAAACTGTACATAGATGTGTATATATATATATATATATATATATATATATATATATATATATATATATAGATATCGGAGTGGTACAAAATCCTGAAACCCAAAATCCTGAGACCAAAATCTTGAAAGTTCAAAATACTAAAAACTCAAAA
>NC_056731.1:1071366024-1071373524 GCF_019279795.1 Protopterus annectens | reverse complement strand
TTTCAACATTCTGTAAAAGTGAAGTTGCCAAATTCAGAATTTCAGTTTGATCAAGTGAATAGATTTTTTTTACCTTCAACATTTTGATATTAAAGCTATACACACACACACACACACACACACACACACACACACACACACACACACACACATATATATATATATATATATATATATATATATATATATATATATATATATAGATATAGATATTTAAATAAATAAACAAAAAATTGAACGCTGCATAAAAGTTCCATAAGTATAGAGACAGACTGGCAGTTAGACAGGGAGAGACAGAAAGAAAAAAAGAGACTCACACAGACACAAATCAGTAAATAGGTAGGTAGCTAGACAGAAAGATAGACAGAAGGCCAATATGAATTTCCATGGGATTCACACAACATAAAAATGTCATACATAAATTATATATAGGATATGTCTGATGTAAGTATTTAACTAATACAAAACGTCTGAACCAGTTATACTGAAATAGAATATTCATTTCTCATATCTCAGTATGTTATCAGAGATATTTAACATTCGACTTTTTTAAGTATGAATGAAAATAGTAAATTTCTCTCCCTCCGTCTGCAACCTCTACCTTTCTACGTGAAGTAGGAATTTCTTCTTCTCCACCCAGTGCTCACCAGCTCATGACCAGTGTGTAGCATTAGACACGTCAGTACAAGGCAATCTAAATAAATATACTCTAATTTTGAACACAAATCAACAAATGACCTACTCCTGAGGATAACCTGACAATTCCAACTGTACTTTACCCTAAAGGAACTAGTGGGAAAACAACGAGAAAGAAATTTCAATGGCAATGGAGACAGGGTGCATGAAATTAGCAAGATGCAAAAAAACAAACAAACAAAAAAAAGAAAACTATTATTAGTAGCAATAATAACAGGGAATGGACAATCGGAGTTAATACCCTAGGAATACTAACTATTGTGGAAGGGAACAATGACCATACAAATACTGAACAGACTCTAAAAAGAAATCAGAAAGTTCTTAAGGCTCTGTCAGCCAATTCAGACATATATGACATAACAAATAAGAAGGATTGTCAGATTTATATATTATATACATAAGAATGATCATCAACTTTTAATAGTATATAAAAAAAAAGTGGTGTAAGTTTTTAAAATTATTTGATTCCATTCTTAGACCACAAATTCAAAATGTATGCAAATTCAGTATGTCTATTATTATACTACATGACTTGAAACTAATTGCCCAAATCAAATACATAGCTTGTTACAAGTTAAACCTAAATACACATAGTTCTTAATACCTTCAGGTACAATTGCTCTTTTTTCTACACCATTAAACTTTATAAAGTGAATCAGTTTAGCCATCATTGAAATGTTGAAATGGTGGAAAAGGCCACCATGGGACTAACATTTAGCAAGGTAATCCCACTCTCTTTTGGAGTAACTACCTTTTTACTAAGGCACATAAGGTCAGCACATGACAGAGACAAATTTGCCTTGTCCGTAACAAAAAGTTAGTCATATACTGGGAAGACTGTATATTTGATGGAAAAATGATCTTGCATGATTTAATCCATTTGAATTATTATGATGCAGATTTCATAATAGGCAAAATATTGAAGTATCTGACATTTTTTCAGGTATAATATCAAAATTCAGTACAGTTGCAGGAAGATTAAATCAGCCTATAAACTGTTTATTTTGCAATCCATGTAGGGCCACTAGAAAAATGACATATAGTCAAATGCATAATAGAACTAGAAAACTGTAAAAGCATCACTTTAGGTAAAGCCTAAAAACTGAGTAACCTAATATCTCAGTGATTTGAGAAACATGACTGCTTGAGAAAGGACAAAAAAGGAGTGGCATGTTCTTGATAGCTCACAAGACACTGCAAAGTGTACCTTCTTAAAAATGTTTAAACTGTTATGGTACCATAACCTTGATCAATTTCTGGATGGAGTTGAGGAAGTAATCATCTAGATATTATTTGCAACTGACATCCACATGTACTTAAATAAAGTATGCATACTAGATTGTTTAAGAAATTCTGATATGTTAAAGAATTTGAACTTGTGATGTGTACTAATCAAAGCAGATGTACTGGAATGCATAGTTGTTTATTTATGTGGACATAAATGCTTAATGCTATTAAGTCCATAAAGACTGTTTTATTTCATAATAGTCCTAGAATGCTTTTTAGAGCATTAGAAATATTTGAACAAATTGCAACAATTAATAGATATTAAAACAAGAAAAAAAGATGCTTTGAGTTCTAAACTATCCAGACATAAATTATTATCATAAATCGTTGAAATGTATCTTTTCCAAAAAATATTAAACTGTTATGACATAGCCATGATTAATAGTTTCCTGTTTATTCTTGGGTTAGTAATAGTCTAGATATAATTGCAACTGACATCCCAAGGTTTTAAATAAAGTATATATACTAGTTTCTTGAGGGAATTCTGATGATAATGCTATACAATTTGAACTTAAGACATCTTCTGTTGGAATAACAGCTAAGAAATGCAATTATGGACTCAGTAACTATGACTGCCTTATGAAGTACGTTAGTTCTTTTAACTGGACTACAAAACTTTCCTCTGTGACATCACCATATAGATGCAACAGTTTTGAAATATTTTCTAAAAAATGAGGTGGAGATCACAGGTACAGTCATGTGTAATGCATCAAAAACCAACTATCCTTCTACTGAAATTATGATTTAATTAAAACTTACAAGAAAAAGTCAAGACTTTTCAAGCTCCATAAGAAATATCTATGCAGTTGAATTAGAAGAAATCTGAATGCTATCAGAAGAGATCTGCTAAACAAAATCAGACATCAGAAGGAAATTTATGAGGAAAAGCTAGCTTTACATTTTTTAATAAAGAGAAATATTATAAATATGTAAAGAAATTCTATAACAGTTAATATAATGTTGGATCACTGACAGTCAATTGCATTTTAATTACTGAATTCCATCTTGAAGCAAATAAATTTAGTAAGTACTTTTCAACACACTGTTAGGTGAGCATTGTACCTCCATATCAATCAAGTCCAAAACAAGGTCCCTGAACAAAGTAATGAAAACTGTAACAATGAGACTAGACAACATTCCAGCAGACATGTAATGTAAAACATGTTCTAATCTCACTACTGAAGAATATGTTTACAAAACTCTTGCATTATGGTACTACTCCATGCTCAAGTAAAACATCACATATAACAACAATTTATAAAAAAAGATGAAGGGACAGCATTATGAGATATAGACCAATAAGCTTTGCATCTATCCTTGGAAAAAGTGTTTAGCATTGCCTTAATTATTTAACAGAAAGAAAATAACCCCATGGCTCTAGATTAACCAACATAAATTTATGAGAACAAGGTCTCCTCTATCTAACCTAGTTGAATTATATAACCAAATCATACTGACTAATCAATGCGGGTTATCTTGAGGTGTAATATACTTATAGCTTACAAAAGCATTCAGTTCCTTAACTTTCTCTGCAATTTACAAAAATATATGTGATGTACACATTAACCCTTATATAGTCATATGGATAACTGCATAGTTGGTTGAATGTATGCAAGCAGTGGTGATAAACAGCATCAAATATAAATACCTTCCCAAGCCCCTGCTCCATCTCAGGCTGAATTCCCCAGTTGTACTCTCCCCTTTTCTTTCCAAATATACCTTTCTCATATAACTTCTTCCACATTATTTAAGCTGAACTACATTCTAATCCTTCCAATGTCTGTGTAATAATACCCCAGTAGTTTTAACACATTTCTGATGTCTACTTATACTCTATTGCACAACCAATGTTTTCTTTATGTATGGGTGGAAAGACATCCTGCTTAACATTTCCTATCCATCTCCTTTATTTCAAACTCACAATTTTACTGCTGTATAATATTTCGATTCATGTTTTATTACTGTATAATGTTGAATGTGTCATGTCAATATAAGTTTGTATTGTAGTGTACCTCTTATAGTAATTTTACAATTTATAATATTTGTAGAATGCTTTGTGATACAGTCTGAAGATTTTCTCCCCAGGCTTCAATTGAAAATGATTACCCAGTAGTCCCAATCAGACTTTCACAATAAACAAACAATAAGTATATAAATATATAAATAAACTCTCAATTGCCACAAAGCTCTGTTTTATGGCCTGTCCTACTTAAGATTGTTTTCTCCACCAGCCCCACCCCCCCACATACACACACAGAATAAACATTGTTGACTAAGTAAATATGTCGATGATAGTAAATAAGGCTTCTTTGTAACAAGCAACAATAATTATACAATCATTGGAGCATGTATGTGTGAAATTTCCAACTTGGCCAAAGCAATCAGCCTGCCTTTCAGTTCCGATAAATGTGGTGTGATGTACTTTAGGACTCCTTTCATAATTAAACCAGTCTTCCTCTCTGGATCATTACAAAGATTTGGGCATTACCATGGTTAATATTTTTCCTTCAGTAAACCTGTTGATAAAATTTCATTTTGCACTGTGAAGCAAATAGGCGTAATGGAAAAGTCTAGCAATTGAAGATGTTTTATGTTTAACATCTTTATCTAAAAGTTATTTAAGACCCATACGAGAGTACAATATTATTGTTTGTAGCTACACCAATACACAATTTACTGGATTATAAATTTCATGAAGTAAATTTGCAAGAAAAAATGTAACAAAGTATGGCATAAAAGGAAGAATGTAAATTTCTTAATTTATACACCCTTTGTTATAGAAGGGGACAATTTATCTTCATATACAAATTATTTCATGACAGTTACTTCCAGACTGTAGCCTGTGTAGTAATCGGCCACAGTAAACCTGTATTAAGAGATAGAGATGCATGATTTACTATTCCAAATTCAAATCAGATTTAAGATATTATTTCATACCAGAAAGAGCTGCTGTCTTATGAAACAAACTGTCCATGTTTATTAGGAACTCTGAAAACCTAATTCTGCATTTAGACAAAATCTTGATAGCTGGGTTGGTGACAGGACCTATAAAGATAAAGTCTGGAAACACTGAGAACACTGTTACCTAACTTATGAACAGACAAACCTAGACACATGCAAACACAGACACACACATATAGATATCTGGACTCATATAGATAACAACTGAATGACATATGGGTAACACATTTGTTTCATAAATAATGCAGGGACTTTTATTTTTTGCATTTGTTTTCTGGTTTGTCCTTTAACAATGGTTTCATCATGTTTATAGTCTTGAGCAAACCATGTTGAAGACAGGCTCACAAAGCTAATGAGAGCAGTTTCTGATTCTACAACCACTAGTGGGTCCTATGTCAATGGACCTTATCATAAGAATATCACTTTCAGGAATTAGATTGCAGGAAGACATTCCAGCTGATATATTTTATTTTTCCCCATTACATGTAAGCTGGGTCACTTCAATGATGGACAGCTGCAAAGCAAACAGAGCGATACTTTATTTAATTAGTTTTGGTTAGATTAATACTTGATCAGAGGTGCTGGAAGATGCTGAAGGCTGGGGGTCCACAGTGGCATTTAGTGAGCTAAAAGGGCATTTTAACTGTTTTTTTATTATGATAAAAGAAACATATGCATGATATGCATTGTATACACTGTCAACTGGAGCTGCATTAAGAATAATTCCACAGAAATTTCAGGACAGAATTATGAATGAAACTACTGCCTTTCTTCAACCCATTTCAAGTGTGAATGGGACGCATACTCTGACTGAATGCATGGCCTTTGTGTATAGTATCTACATGGACAGCCTGAGTGGTAGGAATCTGGATGATTACTGGAAAGGGAGAAGGGGGATTAACAAGCAGCATTAAACAATGGCTTATGTGCAGTATTTGGGCATTGCAATACTAAACTACACAGTGGTGAACAAATGCAAGTGTTGTATAGCATGGACTCTCTGGGTCTAGTCTGTTTCTGGCCATAGCCTGATAGCTTTCAAAATTTAGGTAATCCCAGTAACACCTGTTATATATCATCATGTAGAAAACCCTGCCTTACTTGATGCTTGCATTAGAGTAAACAGTTATGCCCATGTTACTGGCTATTTCTACAAATGAGGGAATGCCAAGGATATGGGAAGTAAATATTTGTTAACATGACTGGCACCATTTTGGTGCAATTTTCTCCCTTTTTTTAGTGCTGCATAGTTGTTGAAAATCAGTGGTGGACTTTGATTATTTTTTTGTGACAAGAGGTAGGATTTATATAGCTAGTAATTTATCATGGGAGACTTACACACATCGCATGCACACACAAACATGCACAATTGTAGATAGTTGGGAAAAGGATCAATTCTTATATGATATGTTTTCTGGATATGCAAAGCAACTGATCCACATGACAAATACCCATGAGCAGGGAGGATTTGCAAGCTCTTCACAGAAGGTTCCCTGGTTGAGAACTGTACTGGAGAACCAAGTACTTTGAAGTAGCAATGCCAACTGCTATACAACAATGAAAATTGCCACCCCCCCCCGAAAAAAATATATAACTTTTAACTCTGTATATTACTAGTTAATTGTTTGATTTAAATGTTATGTCTGGCACAAACCCATACTGAGTTACTGAGTTGGAATATATATATATATATATATATATATATATATATATATATATATTTTTTTTTATTAATTCAGTAAGGTTACAGTAATTAACCCCTTAACTCCTGAATATTTCCATTCAGTCTGTCCACAAAATGTTGACTGGTCTTCCCCATTTTTGCTCATAGAATTTAAAAGCTTATACCTCCAAAGTGATTCTGCATTTATTCATGAAATCTTCAGGGAATGTTGCGGAAGTTACTTAAAACTTCACTGGTCTGAACTTCTACCTTCCAAGACAAAAGAGGAGCTGCCTCAACATTTAGAGAGGATAAAAATATCACTTTTGTACACATGCACATACCTTTTTTATCTAAAATCATGCCAATATTATATATTTATGTATTGATAACTTTATTTATTTTACTATAAAGAGAAGTGACAAGTTACACATTTCTTTTTAGAAAATTGCTTTGTAAAAGTTATACTCAGTCAATTTACAAAGGCCATTCTTCCCTGAATTCCACTCTAACTTTAAGTGAGAATAGCTCTCTCCTGTGTTAAGATAATATGAATTTTTTGGGACATGACCACTTGATAATTCCACTTTCATTTTGCTTTACATAGTATAACATCTTTTAGGGAATATGATAAAAGAACTTCAGGTATCAACATACCTCTCTCACTAAGGCTGGCCTTAGATAAACTGGTGCCCTAGGACAAAAGGCTCCATGTGGACCCCCTACATTGCCCAACCCATCGTAGCCTACTCACACTATCGAGACTACTTTTTTCTTTTCTCAATATTGTCTTACCCTCAGATTCACCAATCTTCTGTGCAGGACTAGCTTAGTCCTGCATGGAAATGCCTGTTTAGGAGCAGGATGGCAGCGCACCATGCATATCAATGAAA
>NC_056731.1:1071298524-1071361024 GCF_019279795.1 Protopterus annectens | reverse complement strand
AGTTGCACGGACCTGAAGGTGCTTTGGCTGGAGGCTGAGCAGGAGTAGCATGTGGACCCTGTGAGTGTGTACTGAAGGCCTCAAGGTGCTGGAGCATATCCCCCTGGTTTCTGTGTAGCTCCCTATGCCCCAAACCCTGGATCTGACAACGAGTTACAGGATCATGTCTGTGTATACCCCTGGGGGGCGGGACACCTCCCCCTGAGGAGGTTCCACCTGAAGGTATTGCGGACCAGTAGTTGGGGCTGCCCCATGGTGGGTCCCACATGTTATGTGGCCTGGTAACATGGCCTGATGAGGTTAGAGAGGTGGCTCTGCTGCCAAATATCCCCTAAACATGCTACTGTATCACTGTTATAGAACATATGTGGGTAGTAATATTCTACACAATCCCTGAATATGTCCAAAAGCATGCATAGATATTCCCAATAACACAGAATGTCAAATGTGCAGCAATCACATAGCAAGCATACCATATGCATATATGGAACCATAGTGGACCTGACAATGCCATGCAGGCGAAGAGTTTGTAAAACACCAGCAATGATAGTGTCCACACAGGGAGCATGGCCACAGACACATAGCACAAAGTGTCTTAAAAAACAATACATATATATTGCACTGTTAGCTAAGGTGTGCAATACCTATTGAGTTGTGTGAATAGTTTGTTGTTGTAGATTTGGGGGGGGGGCAGAAATTTGTATTAAAAACTAAGGTAACCTTGCTGTATGATTTTCTGAGGCCTGTTTCCATCTTTATGTCTTTCAGGCAAGATGTCCTTAGGGCGGCTTCCATCATATTCCACAGAGGAAATGGAGATCATCCTCAGCTATCTCAGCAATCACTATGTGTTACTGTTTGGCAGGCATGCCCATGAGCAGCAGGAGTGGACTGCTTTGTGGAACAACCTCGTCCACAGGGTCAATGATGCTGGACACTATAACCGAAGTTTTGAGCAGGTCCGGCATCGTTGCTCTGACCTGCTTCACAATGCCTGCAGGGATGCTGCTGCAGTATGGGGGGATCACCTCACAACTGGGGGGGGGTCATGCAACCCATCCCCCCTGACACGTGTGGAACAGCTCCTCAGCAGCCTTGGGGCACCTGCCCATACCAATGTACAACAAGTGTCAGACAGCATTTTGGAGGTGGGTGTTACCCACACACCAGCTGAGGAGCGTGCAGCTAAGACCACAGGGAACATCAGTAGACCACATTTGCATATTCATCTGCATCTGTATACGTGGAACATATTCATCTTCTTTTGGCTTTTCCCAGTTAGGGGTCGCCACAGTGGATCACCTGTTTCCATTTCTTCCTGTTCTCTGCATCTTGCTCTGTCACACCAACCACCTGCATGTCCTCTCTCACCACATCCATAAACCTTACCTTAGGCCTTTATCTTCTCCTCTTACCTATCAGATTCATCCTTAGCATCCAATTCCCAATATACCCAGCATCCCTCCTCAGCACATGTCCAAACCAATGCAATTCCACCTCTCTGGTTTTGTCTCCAAACTGTCCAACCTGGGCTGACTGTCTAATATACTTATTCCTAATCCTGTCTACCCTTGTCACACCCAGTGCATGTCTTAACATCTTTTACTCTGCCACATCCAGCACTGACTCCTGCCTGTTTGCCAGTGCCACTGTCTCCAACCCATATAAGATAGCTGGTCTCACTACCCTCTTGTAGACCTTCCTACATACATATATGCCATCATAGTCCAGCTGACATTCATTCCTCTCCTCTCTAGAGCATATCTCCACCACTCCAGGGTCTCCTCAACCTGTTCCCTACTCTTACTACATATCACAATGTCATCTGCAAACATCATAGTCCACGGGGACTCCTGTCTGACCTTGGTTGTTAACCTGTCCATCACCACTACAAATAAGAAAAGGCTTAGAGCTGATCCTAGATGTAATCCTACCTCCACCTTAAACACTTCCGTCATTCCCACCGCAGACCTCACCGCTGTCACACTACCCTTGTACATATGCTGTACCACTCTTACATACTTCTCTGCCACTCCCGACTTCCTCACACAATGCCGCAACTCCTCTCTAGGTACCCTGTCATATGCTTTCTCTAAGTCCAGAAAGACACAATGCAACTCCTTCTGATCTTCCCTGTATTTCTACAACAACAGTCTCAGAGCAAACAACGCATCTGTAGTGTTCTTTCTTGGAATGAAACAATACTGCTGATCACTAATAATCACCTCCCTTCTTAAACCAGCTTCCACTACTCTTTCTAATAATTTCATGCTGTGAATGATCAGTATTACCCCTCTGTAGTTACTACAGCACTCCAAACCACACTTATTTGTATAATCCAGAAAAAAAACACCTTTCCTCCACTACTCAGGCATCCTCTTGCATTCTAAGATTCCATCAAACAATCTGGTTAATCATGTCACTGCCATTTCCCCTAAACACCTCCAAGCTTCCACAGGTATGTCATCTAGACCAACAGCCTTTCCATTTTTCATCCTCTTCATAGCTATCGGTACCTCTGTCTTGTAGAGCTTGCATATATGATATGTCATAACTATTGTTTGTTGATGCATAGTTTTAATAAACAGATGTGCATAAGTGCTAGTATTGTGGACTTGTACTGTTGATGTGCTGTAATGCTGCACTCACCGTGTAGCAATGCCACAGCTGTAGCCACTAGCATTGCATCTCTCACACTCTTGTGCAGATCCCTCTGGTATACCACCATGGCAGCAGCCTGTAGCTGGTGAGTATGGTTTATGTTGATGCCTGCCAATACATCGGGCATGTACTGGCTATGGTATATGCTATGCACATATCTAACACACCTACCCTTAATGCATACTGTATATGTTCACGTATTGTTGCTATTACATGCACTGCATTACAGTGGTGACCATGATGGGGTATTGGAAAGGTATGTCAGATGCCTGTGGGATAAGTAACGTCCTGTCATTGTGAAATTTGTCCACAGGGATTAACATAATGGTGGCACACATAGACTACAGTAGGGACACTTCTGAAACATCACCATTGTACAGTGCACCAACAGTTTATATACCAGTATTACAGTGGCAACAATGGCAACTGTTACAGATGTACACTATGGCATAATGTATTAGTGTGGTCCACATTATTAGCTAGGACTTGGCTGTAACATGAGCTGTTCAGTCTATGGGACACTGCAAACTGACACACGTGTAGCCCATACTTGACAAGCATTTCCAAAAAGCCTTGCAAAAAGCCTGAATGTGAGGAGGGGGTGTCAGCATGACACATCAGTGCACTGCCAGCAGGGAGCCATAAGGATGGTAAGAATGGCTGCATCTGCACACAGACTGGGTCAGTAACTGTGGCAGACATAACTCTACACCCACAGAAATAGTGACTGCAGTGTGTGAACACCAGGAGTTGTGGAATTGAGTAGACCTTGCAATCATGCAGAGTTGGAGAACATGTGTAGGGCAGACTGACCATACACAAGCAAATGCAGATGGGCCATGCTAGTATACCCCTGACAGGAATAGTGACTGCTGTAGTACACATAACAATGGGTGCAACAACACATCATGATAATCGTGTGCACACATAGGCACATACATGACTGTATGCAATGCGGTTAGCATCCACACACCTAACACCTTTAGTAGACACTGCATGTAGATGTACAGGACATATGGCACATATCAGGCTCATGTACTGTTAATATATGTAGCGATGTTGTCCCATGGCAGATCAATGAATGGCGCATTACAACAATTAGAGTGTAGATTTCCCATAGCCAGGGTATGATCTGGCAGTTGCCAGCATAATACTATTGGATTGTTCATGCATAGTCTGCTAATGTTGAGAGCTGTGAACCACACATCAAGCATTCACAATTGACATCTGACCACACATCATCCCAGGTATGTTTTGCTGGAAAACATAGGGTCTGCGAGCATTACAGCTGAAATAACTGACACGGTACTACACATTCAGCAATAGAATGTGCACCTGTGAGATGTGGTGGACAGTACATGGCAGGATGCATAACAGGTGCACAGCAAAACTGCCTACATGGATGCAGTGTTCCCCAGGGGAAGGGGTATCACCTACTAACACAGACCATGCCTCACACACATGTATACTTTTGCTAGCATGGATTGACTATAGCTGCACTGCATACTGTTGTGTACCATATGTTATGCATGTTGACAGATGGGTAATGGGAGGACTGTGTGTACCATCATTGTGTAACCTCACCTGTATGTGTGTGTGTGTGTGTGTGTGTGTGTGTGTGTGTGTGTGTGTGTGTGTGTGTGTGTGTGTGTCTCTGTGTGAATGGGTGTTAGTGTCATCTATAGGTTCAATGTGGTGTAGAGGAGGGAGGATGTAACATGTAGGATGTGTGTGTGCATGTGTGTGTGGTTTTGTGGGTGTCCATGTATGCACATGAGTGACTGTGGAGTTTATGATATGACAGTACTTCCCTTTGTGATAGTGCAGTACATAGACATGGACTGACACAAGACACAACAGAAATACTTGTCTGATATGTAATCACAGGATAGCTGATGGTCTAATAATGTCTGTATCATGGAACAGGCATTGGGAGGGAAAGTAGATACCTGGTATACCCTCAATATCACATACAGCAGGGAGGTGAATGACAACCCATGTAGGCAGCACTACAGATGCATTGGGGAATTACTAGACAACAGCAGGGAGTGTATACATATATCACAGTTGTCACATGATAGCTTGATTGAGCAGCATGTCAGGCATGTACTGAGCAATCATTACACATGACACTACAGTGTGTGACATTATGGAGGGAATGTATCAGCCCCTCACATATAGGTACCAAGCTCACAAAGTCCCAACATACACAGGGTGAACACTGAATGACAGCAGTGAGGCCATGTAAACAGTACTACACTCAGGTCATGGAGTTAATGGAGTAACAGGTCTTGTGTTGTGGTCACTTTTGTGGGCATTTAGAGGAATGAGATGTTAATGAGAGGCATTTAGTGTATGTCACCAGGTGCGATGCATGATGGGCAACTTAAGGGAATACACATGGGACTGTCTGCAGCATCACAGATAGGTAGGTATTAAGGTGGAGTGCATGTGTGTGTGTGTGTGTGTGTGTGTGTGTGTGTGTGTGTGTGTGTGTGTGTGTGTGTGTGTGTGTGTGTGTGTGCATGTGTGTGTGTGTGTAATGTTATGTAATGCTTGACAGGTCTTAAAGTGTGTTTCTTTGTATCCCCCACAGGTAGCGAGGTGGGTCGGGGTCTTTCCTGCAGGCAACCTGATGTTGGTGTGCACGCAGTCACTGATGATGATGAGACCATGATTGAGGCACAGGTGGGTTTGCCAGGGGTTGACACAGAGCCAACATTTGACATCCCCCTCTTAGCCACCCCACCCCCACACACAGTTTCAGTGCCTATACATACCCCATAACCAGTGGCCATAGCTGAGAGACAGTTGGCAGTTAGTGACAGTGCACAGGGTAGTGTGTTGACCATGCCAGCTGTGTCTGTCCATAGCAGTTATAGCCGGATGTCCAGCAGGACACCACATAGGCAGATGTGCCAGGGTGCTCATGGTAGGGCTGCTGGTGAACGCCAAGGGTTGTGCATATGAGTAGACCTTACAATCATGCAGAGTTGGGGAACATGTGTAGGGCAGACTGACCATACACAAGCAAATGCAGATGGGCCATGCTAGTATACCCCTGACAGGAATAGTGACTGCTGTAGTACACATAACAATGGGTGCGACAAAATGTCATGATAATCGTGTGCACATATAGGCACACACACGACTGTATGCAATACAGTTAGCATCCACACACCTAACACCTTTAGTAGACACTGCATGTGGATGTACAAGACATATGGCACATATTAGGCTCATGTACTGTTACTATATGTAGCGATGTTGTCCCATGGCTTATCAAGGAATGGTGCATCACATTAATAAGAGTGTGTTGACTCCCCATAGCCAGTGTATGATCTGGCAGTTGCCAGTGTAATACTATTTGATTGTTCATACATGGTCTGCTAATGTTGAGAGCTGTAAACCACACATCCAGCATTCACAACTGACATCTGACCAGACATCATCCCAGGTATGTTTTGCTGGAAAACATAGGGTCTATGAGCATTACAGCTGACATAACTGACACAGTACTACACATTCAGCAATGGGATATACACCTGTGAGTTGTGGTGGACAATACATGGCAGGGTGCACAACAGGTGCACAGCAAAATTGTGTACATTGATGCTGTGTTCCCAAGGGAAAGAGTATCACCTACTAACACAGGCCATGCCTCACATACATGTATACTGTTGCTAGCATGGATTGACTATAGCTGCACTGCATGCTGCTGTGTACCATATGTTATGCATGTTGACAGATGGGTAATGGGAGGAATGTGTGTACTATCATTGTGCAACCTCACCTGTATGTGTGTCTGTGTGTGTGCGTGTCTCTGTGTGGGTGGATGTTAATGCCATCTATAGGTTCAATGTGGTATAGAGGAGGGAGGATGCTGCATGTAGGATGTGTGTGTGCATGTGTGTGGTTGTGTGGATGTCCATGTATGCACATGCGTCACTGTGGAGTTTATGATATGGCAGTACTTAATTTTGTGATAGTGCAGTACATGGACATGGACTGACACAAGGCACAACAGGAATACTTGTCTGATATGTAATCACAGGACAGCTGATGGTCTAATAAGGTCTGTAGCATGGAACATGCATTGGGAGGGAAAGTAGATACCTGGTATACCCGCAATATCACATACAGCAGGGAGGTGAACAACAACCCATGTAGGCAGCACTACAGATGCATTGGGGAATTACTAGTCAACAGCAGGGAGTGTATACATATATCACAATTGTCACATGATAGGTTGATTGAGCATCATGTCAGGCATGTACTGAGCAATCCTTACACATGAAACTACACTGTGTGACATTATGGAGGGAACGTATCTGCCCCTCACATATAGGTGCCAAGCTCACAAAGTCCCAGCATACACAGGGTGAACACTGAATGACAGCAGTGAGGCCATGTAAACAGTACTACACTCAGGTCATGCAGTTAATGGACTAGCAGGTCTTGTGTTGTGGTCACTTTTGTAGGCATTTAGAGGAAGGTGATGTTCATGAGTGGCATTAATGAGTGTATGTCACCAGGTGTGATGCATGATGGGCAACTTAAGGGAATACATGTGGGATTGTCTGCAGCATCACAGATAGGTAGGTATTAAGGATGAGTGTGTCTGTGTGTGTGTCTTTGTGTGTGTGTGTGTGTGTGTGTGTGTGTGTGTGTGTGTGCGTGTGTGTGTGTATGTATGTAATGTTATGTATTGCTGGGCAGGTCTTAAAGTGTGTTTCTTTTTATCCCCCACAGGTGGCGAGGTGAGTTAGGGTCCTTCCTACAGGCAACCTGATTTTGGTGTGCACGCAGACACTGACAATGATGAGACCATGATTGAGGCACAGGTGGGTTTGTCAGGGGTTGACACAGTGCCAACATTTGACATCCCCCTCATAGCAACCCCATTCCCGCACACAGTTTCAGTGCCTATACATACCCCATCACCAGTGGTAATACCTGAGGGACAGTTGCAAGTTAGTGGCAGTGCACAGGGTCGTGTGTTGACCATGTCAGCTGTGTCTGTCCACAGCAGGCATAGCCGCGTGTCCAGCAGGACACCACATAGGCAGATGTGCCATGGTGCTCATGGTAGGGCTGCTGGTCATCCTGCCCCTGGCAGAGGTGTCATAACTGGTACCACCAGGTGCATGTTTCAGGCTGTCATGAAGGCACAGGCATGTATAGAAATGTACAACAGACAGGGCCTGAGGCTGCAGAGGGCTGTCTACTCATCTGTAAGTTACAACATCCGTGAACTTGCTGCTACACTCCGTGAACAGAATGAGATCATGGAACGATGGTGGGGTGAGATGGTGGGCCTCCTTGGCCGTGGTATGTCTGTGCTTGAAAACCTGGTGGGAGTGGTGCGATGGCCGTTTGGATGTTGACCAGAAACAACAACATCTGGCAGTCGACGTGGATGAGCTATGACACCAAGCCACTCCCGTACTGGAAGTAGTAGCCCCAGTTCATCACTGGGGGTGCTGTCCACACCACACCAAAGCAGGCCTCATGCACATGACCCTGGCCAGTCCCAGGCAGAACATGGTTCCAGTGGATATCTCTCATCATCAGGGGAGAGCAGCACCTCAAGGCCTGTACCTGCACATGCCTGTGGAACCCGTCGCAGGCACATTCAGCGTGTCCATGGCCAGAGGCAGTGAAATGCACACCCTGCCATGTATGGTCTTCAGTTGTCCAAAAACACCTGTATGGGCAGCCACATGGCAGAACTGTGTGCATGCATACCCACACACTATACAAACACATGTAGGGCAACCCCATACCAACACGCACGACATCACCATGCCCCATCCAAATAATTAAACCCCTCACCCGCACACATGATGTCGAATGTATGGACCACCCTTGGCCTCTGGCAAACCAGCAACACATCCTGTCCATATGATGATGCCTGTGGCATATTCCCGTCATTCATAGCATTGATGCAGGGACAGGCTAATATGGTTCTGATGCATACGGTGACTGTAATTCAGTGCAGCAATGTACTGCAGTGTAACATGTTGTCAGGAGTAATGTGTAATGCATACATGTCAGGTAGTGTAGCCATCCCGCTATGATGTATGTCAGCTGTAAGTAACACTGGGTAATTGTGATCTCCATAATGTTATCCATTTGTGCTGTAGGTGTACATGTGTCAGCAAGAGGATGGTCTGCAGTCATATTCCACAAGGGTTATGGCAGTGTGGTGACACCATGGCTGTGACTTATCCAGAGTACAGTTGCACACATATCACAGGATTGTCTAACAGTTATTGCCTGTGCCACATAGACAGGTGATCCGCTGGGGCATGTATAATTTGCTACCGTATGTAGACCCATTCACATATACGCACACTCTTACATGGCAATACTGTGACTAGACCCCTACCTAGGTATGTAGTGCTACTGAACTGTGTGGCTTTCATTGCACACATCACACAACATTTAGGGCGAGGTGTGTACCAGGTTACATGTTGCATGCAGAACATCCACAAACATGTACAGTATGGTAATGGTGGATGTAATGGTCATATATGGATAATACATAGTGTGACATACCATCATACACACATTGACAGACACATAACAGACAGACACACATCCAACAGACCTGGGCCTATTGATGCTAACTAACTAATCCATGTGTCCAATGTGTCACAGGTAGGCTGCACACAGCACATGTATAACTGGGCTGTATTGTGGTTTCAGTTATCTGTATGGTTGATGGTGACAGTGGTAACCATAAAGTGGTACATGGGGCGTATACCAGGTGTATCATGGTGTATTGGCAGTGTACACAGCACCCACATCCCTCAGTGGTTATTGTACACACACTGGAACTCATGATGACACTCTGACATACTGACTATCACACATTGCCCATGACTGCAATACAACCCATTGTATATCACAACAGTGGTACTACAGGGATATGCATCTAATGCACATGCCAGAGACATAGTAGTGTGTTGCATTGCCATGCCTCACCTATGGGGTGTGAGAATACTAGCTGTACTACTGTGTGACAATGTGTAGTGTAATAGGAGTATATGGCCTCAGAATGGTGTACCCTACAAATATGCAGACATGCACACATACACACACTTGCCAGACCTCAATGAGTTTCGCATGTCTATGGACCCATTTGCTCAACACTGTTGTGCTGGTACTGCTTGGTTCATGTAGCCATTAGGGTGAGGAGTATACCACGGTACATGTCATGTCCAACACAGCAGCAGCAACATCTGACTATGGCAATGGGTGTTGAGGTCGTTGTGAAGGCCGACATTGAGTTCTGACCTACAGGTGTACTAACACGCCGACACTGCTATCCTCAGTAATGCACATGTACACATGTGTCAGCACTGTGGTGCATTGCTTTAGGTGGTAATAGCTGTGTCCATGGCTATTGTCCATGGTGAGATGGGTTCTGTAGGGGTTGTGTGTACATTGGTATTATGCCACCTGCCATGTACCAGCAGGCAATCTATCGACAGACCGCACTTTGGTGACTGTCAGGGTGAGAGTGACATGCATCAGCCAATCCTCAGGGTGCCTTCTGCGCATGGCCACTGAGGTGATCCAGTTGAAATGTATGCAACATGTATTACAACACATGCTTAGTGCCTGTGTTGGTGACCTGTACCCAAGCATGTTCTGTTGACTGTGGTAGTGTAGTGTAGGTACCCGTGGCAGGTGGTCCATGCAGGTTGTTGTGTCCTATATGTGCCAGTTAGTACGCAGCTGGGTAGACATGTCATTGTCAATCAAGCATAGCTTGAATGTACATATCCCAGCTGGACACCTGCCATCTACACATCTGTAGAGGGACTCACAGACATCAGTTGGCAAGTAGCTATGCAGTAGGGTGAATGTGACAACAGATGGATGTTTGACAACAATATGTATGCCAGTGCTAAATGTACTCGACAGTGGCATTCCACATGTCTGATCATTATTCAGTAGGGGATATACACAGTGACACTGCCCACACATCAGGAACATGACACTGAGGCCTCAGAGTCCAGCTATGCCTGCAGGTGTGCTTGTTGTCAGTAGTACTTTTAGCACTCTACCCTTGCCTGTGACAGCACTGTCAAAAGTAGTACTGCCATGTTACACTAAATGTCAGTGTAACAGCATGTACCCTGGGTTACTACCCCTATACATAACACATTCATATGGATAACAGTGCTGTGCAGGTCTCATATACTTGTGTGTCTCAGATATGACACCCATACCCCTTGCTACTGTAATGACAGCACATAGATGCATGTATTGTACATGACATTACATACCCTTATTACAGATGTCAATACCCAGGGTTTGACATGGCCTTGTATGTTAAGCAGAGATTGTCACTGAGTATACGATAAGCCACAGTGTATAGCTGGAGGTTTTTGAGATGGTCAGCATAGGGCATGTGCTTTAGGCCTGTGATACTTTTAGTGATGTATTTCTGTGGTCTTTGCAGCTGTTGCAGATGTCATGTGAGGTACATACCAAATGGGGCATTGTACACTATAATGTGTGTAATGAGGGGTGAGTACAGTGGGACAACTACCTATGTTTTCCTGGATGAAAAGCTATTAGCATTGTGGTGTACCACATAGAAGGATCAACTCACTGTTGTGGCAATGTGGTTATTGAATGTGACACCACTGTCCACCTGTGTCCCTAAGTCTGTCATCACACCTTGGTGTTTAGTGTACTGCCACCTATGTGGTAATTCATGGTTACATAGTATTTCCCAAAGGGTATAACCACACATTTCTGGCCATTAAGCTTGAGCCCATGGCTCTAGCACCAAGCATTTATTTCTGTAATGCCCTTTAGTAGAATACCCACATCATTTGGGGATTCAACAGTGGCTCCTGGTTTCCAGTCATCTGTGAACTTTCTTAGAGAGGGTCCTGTAGTATTGGCATGTACTTCAGAGAAGTAGATACCAAACATTAACAGTCCCAGGATTGAACCCTGAGGTACTTCACTTGTCACTTGTTTGTAGCTGGTATTGGAGTTAGCTACTTTTACACTGTGTGTTCTGTCAGTGAGCCAGTTGACAACCCATTGTGTGACGTGGAAATGTATGGCCAGCTTAGTACATTTATCTATGTTTCCAGAGTGGGATATGGTGCTGAAGGCCTTGGCGAGGTCCAGATAGGCTATGTGGACCACCTTACCCCCTTTTACAGCTCTGGAGACTGATTCAAAGAAGTCAGTCAGGTTCAGGAGTCATGATTTGCCCTTCATGAGGCAAAACTGTGTGGGGTCTAGTGTTTAAGGCTTGCCAATGTCTTCATTTATATGTTCCATTATAATGCATTCCATGCCCTTGCAGATCAAGCTCAACAGACTGATGGGACAGTAGTTCCCGGGATCCATGGTGGATCCCCCCTTGTGGAGTGGGATAATTGTAGCTGTGTGCCACTCAGTGGGCACAAAACCTGAGGTGAGGCTATGTGTACACATGACACATAGGTGAGGTGCAAGTTCATTTTGTAGTTCATGTAGTACATGGCCTGGAATGTCATCTGTTCCCATGGATGCTGTATTCTTAGCTGTGGAGAGTGCAGTTTCTACCTGTGTGGCCATGATTTATTGTATTTTGCAATACTCTGGTACTGAGATGGGCCCTTTAGGGGGCGAGAGGGGGGTTAATGTGGCAGTACATTGATCTGCCAGGATATTGGCAAAATCCTTGGGATCAGTATATTTAATGCCATTCTGTTGTAGGTCAGATCAGTTCTGAGCATTGCCAGTTAGATTCTGGACATAACTATAAAATGGTTTGTTGTTGTCTTTGGAATCTGTGGCTATTTCATATATGTAACTAACTTGGTGGATTCTTTGAGGGATCTCAGCTTCTTACTAAGGCTGGTAAGGGAGTTGTTTGCATCCTGCGATTATCCCTCTGTTTTCAACAGTCTCTTCCTTCTGTTGTACAGTTTGTTTATGGCAGGGGTCCACCATATAGGTTGTCTTTGTTTGGAGGGGGACAGCTTGGTTCTATTTGTGATGGCATGATACATGCACGAGTGGATGTGCTCACACAGTGCCTCACTGTAGGATTCAGCAGTTGGTCTATCATCTCCGATCTCCATGGGTGTATCACAGTTTCTCACGTCTGACTTGAGTAGCATGAAGTTGGCTTTGTAGAGGATTTTTACAGGGGTGTCCTTCCTAGGGTTTGGGGGTGGGATGTGGATGCCAACGGTGAATAGCTTATTGTCAGACCTGACCAATGAGGGGGTGACCACTAGTGTGGAGCATCTAGCTCCCATGTTGGTAATGACCAGGTCTAGGATATTGGAGCCCCTGGTTGGACAATGGATTACATGGTCCAGGGCATTGAAATCAATGACCTCCAAGAACTGTTTATGGAAAGGCATTGTTACCTGAATAGTTCTCCCAGTTAATGACGGGATAGTTTGAATCACCCAGTATGTGGGTTTTTGATGGATCTCAGTAATTCCAGTATGTTTATTAAGGTGTAGTGAGGATCTTGGGTCATGGTGGGGGATCTGTAGCAAGCTACAATTTGGATTGCAGTCTTACCTAGTGTTAGTTGCACCCGGAGATATTCAGACGATTTGTGTTGGGAACTAGCCTGGATGTGTGAATAACTTTGTTGAATATGGACACTCCTCCTCCTGTATTGTTGTGGTGGCTGAATTGTGTGGTAAGAGTGGTAGCCTGGTATTGCAGGGATGCTCTCTGGAGCATTGAACCAGGTCTCAGTTACTGGACAGATACCGATGTTCTCCATTTGTAGGTGTGCCTCAAGAGAGTGCATGTTTAGGATAAGACTTCATGCTTTGAGTAGCATTACCTTCAGTTTTGCATGCTAGTATCTGTTACATTGGTGGTTTTGTCCTTTGAACCTTGCCTAGAAAAGGCACTATAGGGGTGGCAAGAGCATTAGCCAGTAACCTGAATCCCAGGGGCAACAGGTGCAGACCATTTCTGGCAAGGCATCGTGATTTGTCAATCATGTCATCCCAGGCAGACAGATACTGGATCCTCTTTGAATGACATCAGAAGCTTAGCCAATTGTTGAAGTCATTGCTGTGTATATGTATATATGTGAGTGTTTGCATGCATATATATGTACATATATATCTCCATATATGTACATGGATATCTATATGTCCATATATGTATGTGGATATGTATATGTGTATATATCTATATAGATATGTGGATAAATATGTACACATATATATTTATCATATGTCCAGAACATGGAGTGGAGTCCTACCTCAACACCAATAGTCCCAACCACTTAGTGCAAGGGGATATCATGAATGTCTTGCAGTTATATATGTAGACTGTTGCTACTGTAATAGGGGTTGTCTTAACATACATGTCGGGTGTGGGAGGTCACATCTGCTGTAGACATGTGCACCATTGCCTACAAACAGACATCCTAAGGACATCATATTACAGTACTACTGCTAGTACAGTAATGATCCTGTGGACTACATCCTGGCACTCTGTAAGCAGTCCTGAAGTGTTCACATTTCCCCTTCATGCATGACATACGGACCATGCCTAACAATGGGGATGTGACTAGCCATGTACATGGGAATATCATGCCAATACTGGACTACATATGCCCACACAGTTTATGCACGCACACATGCCAATCTGTCCTGACACATAATACCTGGTGGTGCAGAGGTCACATGGCCACATACTACCCAGTAGATACTGACATACATCTGTACAGCACACCACTGCTTTGTCAGAAATACACAACAGTTATGGTGGCCTGGCAACAGTATATCTTGCAAATAAATGGACATAACAGCACACTGGGTAATTACACTAGGCTGTTAGGCATGTCACTAAGCACTGTGCAAGCTACAGGCAGACTGCCACAACACTGGACTATATTTTGTATGGGGGAATACACATGTACCTGTGATTATAGTGGGCTCTACATGCAGGTCACAGCACAGTGAGGCAGATACCTGCGCGAGTGCATACCCACATACAATGTCAACCCAGCCACAGACATGTGATACACAAGCTTAATATGACACTATAATGACTGTCTGTTAAACACAATCCTCATATGTGCCACTCACACAGTAACCCTACATACACTGGTCATGGCACAGTGTGGTCCGATGGCTGTCTGTAGCATGGAACACATGTGTGTCTGGCATTACAGACATGTGAGCTAGTAGGGTACCATACATTGGAGCAGCATGTAACATCAGACAGAACAGGACCATTAGCAATGGCATCTACCACAGTCTGTGCACAGCCCAAGGTACGTATACGCAAAGCACATACTGTCATAAATAATCCTAACTTGGGGTTCTGCAACCTGTGGCTCTGGAGCCACATGTAGCTCTTACAACCCACTGTAGTTGCTCCCTGTACCTCTGAGGATTAATGGTCACTATACCACACCACACACACACACACACACACACACACACACACACACACACACACACACACACACACACACACACACACACACACACACACACACACACACACACACACACATCAATCAATCCCAACATATGAACACAATTATGGATGTATGTTAGGTATTGTTGTTATACACTTAGTCCTTTTATATTTAGTATAAGTATATGTGCAACCGTATATGTTCTGTTATCTTTATTTTAGGGGTCAAATAGCTGTTGTGGCTCCTGATTACTTTCATTTGGTCAGGGAGGGGCCATACATGGCTCTCTGTATAGTGAACGTTGCAGACCCCTGCCCTACGTACACAGATCGCAGTACTGTACACACAACTGCAGAATGTCCAAGTAATGTCCTTAGAAACACCACTACTATGCACAGTATGTCCAGCAGTCTGTTATCTGACTGGCTTGTTATTGGGTATGATGTCAGTGAATAATGGTGTACAGAACATATGCACCATATATATGTGGGCTATATTTGCACAACACATCTGTGCCCCTCTGCAGTGTAGAGGTCAGTGTATGTAACAGTGTTTTATGCCCCTGTAAGTCAGTGTATGGGGTGGGGTATGCACCATAACTATCCTAGGGTGTTACAACAAGTGAGGTATACCAGTATTCAGCTGGCTTAAGGTATACGGATGTGCATTACCATACATTTCACCTTGTGAACTTTGCTGGTCTACTGCTTACTGCCATATGGACTCTTCTGGTGTTGGTGTGATTGTGATGATAGCAGATATGCTTTGTTATGTAACAGATACCTCCCATCATGTCAACCTAGGTATTTACCCCCTTGGGGTTGTGTACACAGTGTATTTAGAGATTGCTGGGCTGTACATCTGCATTACTTACTGATGAATGATTTTTATCCTGTGGCCCAGTCTGTCTTTAATGTTGTACAACTTGACGCCTTGGCATCACACCAACATATGTTATGCTTTCGGATTAATGTATTAAATTATCTGTTTGAGAGTTGCATTCATCTGTTTACATGTATTTCAAAGTCTACACAGCTATATGACGTGGCATATACCACTGTAATAGTGCACAAATAAACCTTTAAAATGTATGCAAACCTGTGCGTGGTGTTAGATCCTTTGACTTCTCTGTTGGTATATGTTTCAGGCAACAATTGTCATTTGCATGGGTGACTCATACACTATCCATCTGATGAGTTTGCAACTGTAGGGATACTGGCTGTTCAGTGTGGTGTGCACCCACTAATTATGTATCATCCTAGACATAACTCTGTGTTAGGAATGTTTATTGCTTACACATTGTACATTCAGTATGGTAGCCAGACTGTACTGTATGATATGTTGTCAATACCAGCCTCACATCATTCAGGTGGCATGGCTTATTGTTAACATCTTGTGGCCCAACATCCCACTCTCACCTAAAAAAAAAAAAAAACAAAAGGTCAATCTGTTTCCACAAAAAATCTCGCCCCATGCATAGCTGTCCATTCCAGACACATGTCCACTGGACACATGTAATCTGGTCTAATTGGAATCACAACTTATTTTTGTTGACATCACCCCCTCTCAGGGATTTGAGTGTCCAAATCTACCTCCAAATTCAGTGTATATGCACAGCTGTTGCTGTAGAAGAAATCGGAAGCTATGGACCTTGCCTACACCCTTCCTGCACATCCATGGCTATTTTCCCTGCTGTCTTTCCCTCTTTATGTCCCTTTTTTTCGCCACTTTCCTATCAACCTCTTTTTCTTTTCTTTTAAAGAAATTAGCATGGGGTTAAGTGAGAGTAAGCACTTTTAAGCAGCAGTGAGTGGGTTTAAGCCTGATTGCACAGGGGTAAGCAATAAATACACAGCTAAGCAATTTACAAACTAACTGAGTGTAAGAAATTGTAACCGGAAGTTAGCAGTGCTTACCTCCGAGCAAACCCATGCAAACCCACTTACAACTGCTTTAAAGTGCCTTAATCACACTGTATTCAACAGCCTGTGTTCTGCCCAGCAACAAAATGCCTCTGGAAGGCTCAAACCCAGGACACTATACATCACAGACAAAGTGATTTACCACTAAGCCATGACAGATATACATAAATCTGATGTTTTCAGAAACATATCATCCAACCCAGTCATGCTACAGTACAGAGAATGTAACCAACATCTACATGTGTGTGTGTGTAAATTTATTAATATCTAAACAAATACAACATATCTATATATGTATATATATATATATATATATATATATATATATATATATATATATTTAGAAATATATACATATATATAAATATATATGAAGATATATACATGCAAATGCTTACGTTGACACATATATATGTCTACACCTATATGTCGATATATGCACAGCAAGGTACATATATGTACGCAGGTATATAGCTATGTAAGTATATACGGACAAATCGCTTGGATTTCGCCTGCATCAATAAATCGCTTGGAAATTGGAATTGGAGTCGAGCTTTTTATCTCCTTGGACACTTTTGTTAACTTTTATCAGTCTAGCAGTGCTTATTTTCTCTTTTTTTGGTGTATATACGGACATAGCCATACATATGTAAGCTGATATATATATCTATATAGGTATATGTGGCCATAGATCTGTAGATATCAATGGTAGATTAACAAAAACAAATATGTCCCCATGAACCATTAAAGGGGTTGAGAGGCCCTAAACAATATATGTCTTGTACGAATAGGCATACCCCCCCCCCCAGCCAAACATGTCCCCCCTGCAATACACTACCAAGTGTTGAAGATCCCATAACCAGGGCCTGACATGACATTGCACAAAATGTTAACAGTAGTAAATCCCACCTGTATGATGTCTTGCTTGTATTGGTAACATATCATACAGTACAGTCTGGTTCCCATAGGAAATGTAAAATGTGGAAGCTATCAACATCCTCAGGATACATATACACAGACATATATATATATATATATATATATATATATATATATATATATATATGAAGATGCAGATATACACACATATACACACACACATATATATATATATATATATATATATATATGAAGATGCAGATATACACACATATATATATATATATATATATATATTTACATATATAGATATAAATGTGACAACACATTCACACTCAGAGATATGTACAGTAAGATACATATATAAGAGGTGTACAAAATATGGAATGGCCACTATGCCTACAGTTCACACCTGAACAACTGGGCACTGTATGGGCCACCCATACAAATGACAATCATTGCCTGCAACATACACCTACAGAGAGGTCATAGGAAAAAAACACCACACACAGATTTGCAGGAATGGAAAACCTTTATTTGTGTATTATTAAAGTTCTATATACTATTGCTACTGTAATTGGGATTGTCTTTACAGACATGGCCATTGGCTACTGACAGAAATCCTAAGGACATCATAGTAAAGTACCGCTGCTAGCACATACTGCCCCTGTTGACTACAGCAGATATATTGGCCAATATGTGTGAACATTCTGACACACTCTGTACAGTTCAGAGGTATACACAGAACCCCTTAGTGCAAAACATGTGTACCATGCCTGACAACATGGATGTTAACAGCCATGTAGATGGCCATAACACATAACAACTGGTATACATATGCCACCATAGGTTATGCATTCACACACTCCTGTCTGGCCCGACACATATTACCCGCTGATACAGGGGTGTCATGGCCACATACTACCCACTAGATATTGACATACAACTGTACAGAATCCCACTGCTCTGTCTGACATACATGACTGTTAAGGGAGGCCTGGCAGCAGTACATCTGGGAAATATCTGCACACAACATCTCACTGGGTAAGTACACTAAGCTGCTAGGCATGTAACAATGCACTGTGCAGGCTATAGGCAGACTGGCTCAACACTGGCCTGCATCTCCTATGGGGGAATGCACATGCACCTGCATATATAGCAGGCTGTACAGGCATGTCACAGCACAGGGTAAGATACACCTGTGTGAAAGTGCATAACCACAACCAATGAGAACAGAGCCACAGCCACATATGGCAAGCCAGCATAATATTACAGTATATGAACTATCTGTTCAACACCATCTTCATATGTGCCACTCACACACTAACCCTACATATACTGAGCCGCTACACAGTTTGGTCTGATGACTGACTGTTGTATGGGACATGTGTGTGTATGGCCCTACAAACATGAAAGCCAATACAGTAACATAGAGTGGAGCAGCATGTAACATCAGATAGGACGGGACCTAGGATGATAACAACTACCACAGTCTATACACAGGCCAAGATACATATTAACAATACACACACACTGCTGACATTCAACATAGGTACACAGACCTCAGTACTGTACAAACAACCACAGTATGTCCAGGTTATGTCATCAAATATAAACCCTACTGTACATAACATGTGTAGCAGTCTGATATCTCACTGGCTTGTTATCAGATATGATGACACTAATTATGGTGTACAGCACATATGCACCTCTTCATGCACAACATATGTGCAAAGGATGATAGATTTGGGGCTGGAAGCACATACACAGGGCCAATATTGACATGTTGTTGTGATAACCTCATACATTTACTGTTGTAACAGGGTTTGTTGCAACATATGTCCTATAAAGGATATGAAGTCAGTAACTGTGACGGCTTTCACCATCTACAGACTGCAATCCTTACACTACCTTCTGCAGTCCACAGATAGATTCTCCATGGGTAACACATGAAACCAAAGGCACAAAACACTGCCCAGTCTGCAGATGACCCTGCAGATGGGGATTCCTCATAAACATAGAACTGACATGGAAGGTATTGAGACATGTAGGACAGTCATATCCACACACACACACACACACACACACACACACACACACACACACACACACACACACACACACACACACACACACACACACACTGTTAAACCAACATTACTCCAAATGCAGTATAGCAGCACTTACAGTCTGTAGTCAGGTCAGGCACATCCCCCTCCTGTGTGTTGCCCTGTTTCCACAGTGTATGTTGTTAGAGGTAAATCCCCAATCCATCTGAGATGCTGTTTGCCAAACAACAGATCTAGTTCCTGCTCACAGTGAATGAAAAGGACAAACACCAACATGATGTTCCTAGATATTGGAGTGTGTTTCCATGCAATTGGCTATGGGAATGTTACCACAGCTGTTCCACATGCAATCATCTAGGGTAGGGCTGCAATTCATGCAGAGGCCATCAGCTGATTATGAGCATCACTTAAAATACACATGCTGCTGCCTAAGCAAAGCAGGTATAGGTCTCCACATCCACCAGAGAGGGAGTGGGAGAGGCATACAGAGGCAAAGACAAGTCAGGGAGGGGTGGGAGAGTAAAACCTACGCACATTTGTGTCACACACCTACCAACACAGGGTATCTAACCCCTGACTACTATGTAGTGCTATTACAGCTCCATGCATTTATTGGATGTGCCACATGGGTTACCTGTTGTGAAGCCCTCAGAACATATATGTGATGGTAAGTGACATCTGCAACAGGGATACAGTAGCTATTCAGTAGGTGACGTACACGTGCCTGTCCACATGAACAGGTGCCACCGTCAACACAGCCACACTCTCACATGGACGCGCACACATTGACACATTTGGCAGGTCCAGGATTAAAACTCATCAGTAGTGGGATTGCCACAACACATTACTGTGCAGGTATCACATGCACCACATAGGTCATATGGAGGTTGGGTGGGCAAAGGGAATAGGAAGGTGTCTGACATCAGACAGCATGCTTCAGTATTCCAATGGGGGTTGTAGTGAGTGTGGATGTGAACATATGCACCATACAACACACACACAAACACACAGGGTGCCAGTACTGACATGCATGGGTGCATGTCTGCACAGGTGTGTGGTGGTCGCCTGTGCCAGACAGCTATACAAGGCAAGGCAATGGGTATATCCTGGCATCAGGTCACATGACAATGGTCTGCATTGTTGCTCAGGGCTGTGGTTTCTGCATTTGCCCACACAGGTGGGTATTGTATTCCCCATCCTGTCACTTGGGTGACTATTGTGTGTGGCCAATGCTGTGCATCGCTTGCCAACCATGTAAGTGTTCCTTAGTCCATGACATGGACGGTGTCTGGGATGTGCACACCTCCCACATGCATGTACAGTGACATGTAGAGCTTTACCTGGGGTGTCTGGCCCATGTTGTGAACACAGATTGTCATCAGATGTGCCAGTCTTGCCCACCTGTGGCAGGAACTGATAATGGGCAGCAGGTTTACCCTGCACCTACATTGATAGCATGCTAACAGCATTCCCTGGTGTCAGCGGCATCTGACTATACAGGGCATGTTGTCAGGCATGGTATGTCCTTTGTGGGTCACATGTGATGGCACCACAGGTGTTGCAGGTGTCCATTGGGGAACATGGGGAGGGTGAACTGTCTGCATGTATGTGCATATTGGACAAATGGACAGGATGCCATGCCTCTGTAGCCCACTGCTATCACTTCATAGTTACTGTCAGTGGCCAATATGCAGTGTACTACCCACATATTGGCTGTTGCCTAGGCATGTGTGTGTGTGCACGAGACATGGTTTGAGAGTGTGCTCTGGGTAATACTGGGGTTGCTAACTGTGATTACCTGGCCTTGATGTCACATGTATGGGTATGGCTTTGCACCCCAGCCTCCCAGCTATTTCACATCTGCTATCCCTGTACGGTGGACATTGCGATATATCATAGGGCTACCATATAAAAATTATGCATAAGCCGCTCCACATTGGCCACACCCTCACAGCCACCTCAACACAGAATACTAGTTAGAGACATGCACACCTGTCATGTCTGGGAGTAGAACCCCTACCTAACTAGTTTATTACACTACAGCACTATATGGTTATAGTACACACCACAGAGATTACTGGAGTACACCTTCCCTAAATGTGTATATCACACTGGATGACATCAGCAGGATTGCCAAAGTAGGACATTCTAATTGTAGTGTGTGTGACTAGCCTAAAATGCATTGCTCCCTACACAGACAGTGACGCACACACAAAACATCCACAACTGGCATGTGTGGGTATAAAACCCCTAAAAGAGGTCTATATCACTCTACAGCATAGAGCTGTTATAGGATGCACCACAGGGACTACTGGAGAACTCCTTCCCCAAAGGTGTATTTCACAATAAATGACATCAGTAGGATTGCCAAAGTAGGACATTCGAATTGTAATGAGTGTGACAAGTCTAAAATGCATTGCTCCCTACACAGACAGTGACACACAAAATATCCACAACCAACATGTGTGTATATAGAACCCCAAACAGAGGTCTATATCACACTATAGCATGGAGCTGTTATAGGACACACTACGGAGATTACTGCAGAACTCATTCCCCAAAAGTGTATTTCAAAATGAATGACATCAGCAGGATTGCCAAAGTAGGACATTCAAATTGTAGTGTGACTAGCCTATAATGCATTGCTCCATACAAAGACATTGAAACACACACACAACATCCACAACTGCTATGGGTGGGGATGGAACCCTACCACAGTTCTAAATCACACTACAGCAGTACACAGCTAGAGTATGTGCTATGGAGACTACTGGACTGCAACCTTCCCTTCTTTACACACACACACACACACACACACACACACACACACACACACACACACACACACACACACACACACACACACACACAGACAAACACACTCTTACCATATCTGGGAGTAGAACACCTACCTTACTACTTATTCACACTACAGCAGTATGCAGTTACAGGCCACACTACCGAGACTACTGGACTAGCACTTTCCCAGAGGTGTATTTCTAGGTGGATGACATCAGCAGCCTTGCCAAAGTTGAGTATATGAATTGTAGGGAGTGTGAGTACCCTAAAAAGCATTGCTCTTGACACAGACAGACACACACACACACACACACCCATGTCGGGGATTAGAGCACCTGCCGAACTACTTTCTCACACTACAGCAGTAAACAGTTATAGGATGAACTACAGAGATTACTTGGCTACAACCTTCCCAGAGGTGTATTTCTAGGTGGATAACATCAGCAGCCTTGCCAAAGTTGAGCATTTGAATTGTTGGTAGTGTGACTACCCTAAAAAGCATTGCTGTCTACACAGTCAGACAACCACACAAACATACACAGTTGCCAAGTTTGGGATTCGAACTCCTATCTAACTAGTTTATCACACTACAGCAGTACACAGTTATGGGACATGCCGCAGAGATTACTAGGCTACAGCTATCCCAAAGGTGTGTTTAACATTGGATGACCTCAGCAGGCTTGTCATAGTAGGGCTATTGGGAGGGCAGTGTGTGTGCATGGGCCATAACCCATTCATCATGCGGGCACACACAGGGTCATATTTCACAGGTACATGTATACAGTTGCTAGATGACTACTTCCTTGTACAGTCATGTTGCACGTGCACCACATAGTCTGTCATGCTGACAGATACTGGTGGCTACTATCTGCAGTGAGTGACATCTGCACCTCATGTGTTTGGGGCTCTTTGGCTGTGTGCTGGATGGGACAGGCCTGGATGGCTCCTTGTCACAGTCACCCTCTTCCACACATCTATGTCTATCTACCTTTGGAGACATGTTTGCAGACATGGCCTTCATGTGTTAAGTGTGTGAGCATGCCCAGAATGATCTTTTAGTATGTTGTTGACTAACAATGCCTTCATTTCTCTAAGTGTGTGAGCATGCCCAGCATGGCCATCTGTATTGCATGTGTGGATCAAGTCCAGGTAGTTTGTACTGCAGTGCTGACCTTTGTTTTGTACACCAACAGGTAGCATGCTGTCTCTGTAGGGTATCCATTGATCATTTTGCATTGACTGTTACTACATTTCTGCATACCAGGGGGAGGCACACCTGACTATTTCTATATTTCTAGACAGGATTGGGAGGCACACCTGACTGTTAATATATTTCTACATAGGATGGGGGAGCACACCTGACTATTTCTACATTTCTACACAGGATTGGGGGGCACACCTGACTGTTACTAGATTTCTATGAAGGATGAGGGGCACACCTGACACTTGTACACATTTGCTAGGACTGTACTGGTATGTTGGGTACTCCATTTCAGTCTGCAGTCTTACCTATCGTGCTGGCTAGAGGTATACCAATGTACTACAGATCTTAGCTTTTAATTACCTACATATTGATTTCTGACATCCTACCCTTCAGAACTAACATCCCACTGCCTGACCTGCTGTAGTCTGTCTGTGTAGGCCTGGGGGGGAGGTTACCCATAGGTCTCATTCAGAGGCCATATCATAGCCTTTGTTTGTGTTTGTCTACACCTGTCCTGCTGGCTGTGACTGTTGTTGGTTATATGACCCCCCCTGACTGGCATGTATGAGTCATTTACCTTGTGGGTGTCCCAGTATTGAGGGTGGTGCTGCAGGGCTGCCTATGTCGGATGCACATAGTACACTCCCTACACATGGTTAGGCACAGGTAGTGTAATGTTTGGCATCCATTTTACTGTATGTGAGACTCAGAGAGAGGTGTTATTCCCTGGGTCCTTCCTGTGTCAGTGTATGTGCTATGCGTTGCCTCTTTGCCAAGGCCAGGGCATACTGGGCACACCTCCATCTGCCTACTGGGGCAGGCTCAGGTTGTTCTTCCTCCAAGTCACTCTATGCCTGGCAATGGTGGGGGGCTGTGTGGCCCAGCCCCATGCTGTTCCTTCTGCTGCAGCTGTTTCTGCAGGATCATATTGTGTAGCATGGCACATACAAGGACGATTTGGGTATATGTAGCTGGTGAGTATTGCAAGGTTCCACCGGATGTGTCCAGGCACCGGAACTGTGACTTGAGCATCCCAAACACATGTTCTACTATAATTCTGGTTTGTGTGTGTGCTTCATTATGGAGTTCTTGTTCGGGTGTATGTGCATTTCTGATGGGTGTCATCAGCCACAGCTCCAGTGCATATCCAGCATCCCCCACTAGGTGACCGTGAGGGATGTCCCCCTTGGCAAATCTTTGGTACAGCTGCATCAGATATCAGATGTGGGAATCGTGATAACTTCCAGGCCAGCCAGCAAACACATTCATTATTATGCTTTGGGCATCGCACACGACTGGGCAGTTGATGGAGGGGAAGCCCTTGCGGTTGATGTAGACCCTACCCCAAACACCGGGTGGTGCTTTGATGCATATGTGCGTGCAGTCTATAGCACCCACTACCTCAGGGTATTCTGCTATTTGGTGGAACAGTTGCATATTGCTGGCCAACACCTCATGGGTGTTGGGGAAATATATGTGCTCACCGGCATGTGCTGACATCCCCATCATATCTCCAGTTGGCCTTTGGAAGGTACCTGTAGCTAGTAGTCTTAGGCCTACACATACCTTGGTATCCACTGAGATGGGTTCTCCTCTGTTAGTTCTGTGTGTCAGGCATGGCCAGCACAGCTCAGCCATTTGCTGTAGGAGGTCCCTGTCCACCCTATAGCGCTTCACTATCTCCAGATCATGTAGTCCATGGTAGGTTACCCTGGGTCGGTACACTCTTCTCCGTCTCCTCACTGTGGGTTGGTCAACAGCATTCACACCCTCACCACTCTCAGCCTCTTCCACATGTTGTATGATAGCTATTGTATCCCCTATCATTTTCTGCTGGCTGATTCTGATACATTTCACCTGCCAGCTAAGCTAGTTTTCCTTGATTACCTTCTTACTGATGTTTTCCCTTCCCAATTGCCTTCCTGTTTAAGCTCGTGTGCACGCCACACAAACACAGTGCTCAAATGTGCACACTGTTGCTAATTCCTGGTTTAACTTATTTTTTCTTCCTGTAAAACCTGGTGCGCAGCGTGCACACCCGCTTAGACTTTGTAAAGAGTGCTAGGCAGGTTTAGACACACCCCCTAGCTTAGCTGTCCTATGTGAGGAGCAAACCCGAGCCACAGGGCTCCAATCCACTTACAGTATGCCTTACCCCCCCCCCCCATGATGTCATCTAACTCCTAGGCTTGCATCAAGCTATTCCTGCTCTTACACTGTTTGGACCTGACTCACATGCTGGGGAAAACTGGGATTCACTATTATTTCCCTCATTTGCATAGGATTGCCTGCTGATGCATAGTTACATGTCTCACACTGAGCCTCCCCCCTTAGCAACCACTACTCACTGGCAATGTTGTCTTCTGCCTGCCATTGACATGCATGGCAGAATACTGATTTTAGTTAGAATGCTTAATTTAGGTTTATTTTGTTAATTCCCACCGATCCCGTTTGCACGCCACTGCCCTATGCTTAAACAGCCGAGATCAGCTAAAAAAAATTAAAAGTTAATTTTTTTAATTTTTTGTTTTGTTTGCAATGCCAATGGCCTTATACTTGGCCAATGGCATGCTTCTCAATGATATGCAGCCTTTATTTGGAGCTGTCACAGCTCCATTTTGGATTTTGCAGAAATGTACTCGGTTACTAACCGAGTACATTTCTGCAGATTGCACTAGTCCTGCACTGACGGTCGCAAGCTTCCTGGATCACGAAATCACCTCATTTAAATGGATTTCTCCTGCAAATGGGGTGATTTGCATACAAGGGCTTAGTCCATGAAGGATTAGTGCAGGAGCTCTCGTGCATTCCCCTGCAGGCTGTTCCTGGATCGTATGGCAGACATATTGCCTGCTAGAGCTCCTGCACTAATCCTGCACGCCATGCAGGGTATAGTGAATCTGGGGGTTATTCTTTATGGGGTTTTTTTTCTGACATTTTTTTATTTGGTTAGCATGTTTTATCCATGCAAGTCTGTATTCTCATAACTGTGAAAGAAAGAACTGCACTTAGTTGGGAGTGTGGGGTCCACAAGGAACTACAAGCCTTGGGTGTTCTACTTGCTCTGAAGTGCACTTTACACACACACATACACACACACACACACACACACACACACACACACACACACACACACATATATATATATATATATATATATATATATATATATATATATATGTCTGTGTATACATATACATTTTAAAATGAGCTTTTCATCCAATTATTGGTTAAAGAAAAGCCATGATCAGAGAAAGACATTTCGTCTTACTGTACAGCTTTGTTTGTTTCAACATCCTTTCAGCACAGCTGACCAAGACTACAGTATAATAACTGCAGTGGAAATAACTGGTAATCCAGCTTACCCTAAAAAACAATGGGGGTTCTAGATGCTCTGAGGTGCATTTTACAATTTTCTTTAAACAGCCTTTTCATGCTGTTGGCTGAACAAAAATGATGATTAATGGAAGCAATTCATTCTTGCTCTTCAGCTTCATTTTTCTCTGAATCCTTTCAACATGCCATAACTGACCAAGACTATACACTGTAATAACTGAAGTAAGCTAGGGGACAAAGCCATTAAACACCAGAAGCCATGAGGTTACAGATACTCTGAGCTGCATTATAGAGCTTTCTTCCAACTTTTTGATTCAGTGATGGCCTAAACAAAAATCATACGTAAGGAAAAAAATTAATTCATACCTGTTTTATTTCAATTAAGAAATTAACTGTATCCAAGCCTTATTGCTCAAAATTAACCAAATAGCAGTGCATAATAAACATCAAAGACAAATGTTTATGATGATACACAAATCATATTTGGAAATTGTAACTGCCTTCTTATGTCATCTTAAAACTTTCTGTGTATCCCCACCTGGCATTCAATTGGAATGAAAATTAAAGGATAAATAGCCACAGTCATATTTTCTAGTCACTGTTATCATATGCAGCATGCCTTTTCATTCCTACTGGCAAAATACAGCATGCTACACATAATACGTCCACTGCAGAATACAACAAACATGATAGTTCTTGCTCCAGTCTCTCACCTGTCAAGCCCTTAAGGCAAAACAGTAAAACAAACATATTAGTCATATGGAATTCCATTGTGAGACATACAGATGTCCCTCTCACCAAGCTGGATAAGCAGGAGGTCACGGTCAGCTGTCTGCCAGGTGACATGATCTGCCATCTCACACATGCACTCACATATCCCAAAACAGGTACTGTTGTGACTCTGTCATAGTCCATGTTGGTGTGAATGACTTGAAATGTACCTTTCGGGACTATATGTAGAGAGACATGACTGAACTGCCAGACTATGTGTCTCAGGCAGGTATCCTCCTAGTCTTAAGCTGCATTTTACCTTCATCTAGGATGATGCCTCAATACAAATGAAAAATGATTGACCTCAATAATTACCTCAGTTTCTGGTGTCATTCTAAGGTGATACGGTATCTGTCAGCCTGGGATGACTTGATCAGCATACCCCAATGGTTTGCAAGACATGGTCTTCATCTGTCACCCCTGGGATTTTGGCTACTGGTCAAGGTTCTTGACACCACCATAGTGAATTTTTAAGGCAGTGTCTCAAGGACAAAATACCAGATGTGAAAACTCCATATTACAACTTCAAGCTTATGCTGCTAAATGATAGGTGTCTAAACATGAAACTGCACTCACTGGAAGCAGTCCACACCATGGAAGACTTACACATTTATGCAATCACGGTGACCTGGTGAACAACTGTGGGGAGCACCCCAACTATATTGGCCTACACCTCCTTCCACACTTTCAAACCACAAACTGAAGGCATGAAAATTTAAGGAGGTGGTGTTTCCATAGTCATTACAGATAAATACACATCTAGACTGGTGACCCAGTAAGATTCCCTGGGGATACTTCAGGTGCAAATAACTGTTGGTAGGGCACTTATTCAAGTCATTGCCAGCTACATGATTCCTTCTGTGAATCAGGACAACCACTCTGCCAATATGGAACTACTTGGGACTATCAAGATACATCCAAACACCCTGCTTTGGGTGACTTTAAATACCTATCCATTGACCGGATAAATTACTTGTGGTGTAACTCACTTGCCCAAATGTTCCTCAACTTTGCTCACTCCAATGCACTGGATCTGTTGGTTGACACCCCCACAAGGGGTGCCAACATCCTGGATCTGGTGCTTACCAATATGAGGTGCCACTCTAGCACCTTCACTGTGAAGTCCTCTCTAGTGAGATCTGACCACAAATCAGTCATATATGAACTAAGTATCACATGCCCCTCCCCAACCATCAAATAAACGAAAATACTTCTCCTAATCACATAATCACCTCTTACATGATGGTATAAATAGCTGTACTGCACCCCCCCCCTTAGATGTAACTGGCATCTAAGGCCAGGTTTACACCAATGTTTCATACAAACACCTGTTTAACTGCATTGACTCAGCCATACCTGATAGGACCAAAACAAGCTCCACAAAGAAGAGCAAACCTGCCTGGTGGACAACTGCCATTAACAGGCTTTACAGTAAGAGGAAAAAATAGCTCATTATGACTAAGAGGGAGTGAGTCCTATACTGGAAGCTCTCCCTACTCAGCTTAAACAAGCCAAAAAGAGTTCTTGTGAAGTCCTCACTAGCAAACTATGAATTTAAATTAGCTTCCTCCAAAAAGGACAACCAAAAGGTCTTATTTAGTTACATCTGTCACCTAAAAGGACAGGGCCAGATCTATGCCGAACTAGTAGTTAATTATAGCACATATACTGACTGAGCCTGTGGACATAGCTCACCTGTCAGATGACAGGTTCTGTGAATACTTCAACCCCCTGTTCCCACCACATTTACCTAATGGCATACATACCACCTGTCCCTACCTTGCATCTGTAAAGGGCATGTCTTAAGCACCCTCTCTAAGGCCAAAAACACAGCATTTATGGGACCTGATAACATCTCAGGCTGCATCCTACATGGCCTCCAACAAGAATTACCAACACCAGTGGGTATACTTTTCAAGCATAGTGTAAGCACTGGCTTTGTCGCAGATGAATGGAAAATGGCCACCATTATTCCCTTGTACAACAGTGATGCTTCCACTGACCTGGGGAAATATAGAGCTATTACCCTGACTAGCCTTATCTGCAAGGCCATGGAATGAATCATCATGGATCTTTCATAGATTCATAGATTCATAGATTAGTACTAAGCTAACTGCCCTTGTGAGCCATTTTAAGCTTAGCCAATTATCCCTTGTGAGACTCAAACCCTGCACCTTGTGTTTGTAAGTAAACAAACACCTTAACCATAGGCCCCACAAATATATAGGTAAGCTCCAAACAGCTGCTCCTATACAGTTTTGATTTATCAAAAGGAAATAATGCCTATGAAACATTGTGGAGTTCTTTGAGACAGTCACTAAGGACCTGGATGAGGGGAAATCTGTGACTACCTAGACATAGCCAAGGCATCTGACACTATCCCCCACTCAGACATCACTGACAAAGTCACCCAGCTAGGTATCAACCCTTATATCTTTATATACATCATTAACTGGCTCACTGATAGAATCTGTAGAGTGAAGATAGTGGAATCCACCTCCAATAGCACACCTGTAACCAGTGTTGTTCCACAGGGATCTGTCCTGGCACCTCTGTTATTTGTAATGTAGTTCTCCAAAGTGTAAGCTAAAATTAAAGGTCTGTGGCTGACAAAGTTTGCTGATGACTGCAAACTGGAAGTGGTCATAAAAGTTCTAGTTGATGACAACTTCATACAAGATGGTCTTACACACATGAATGAATGATGCCAAACTCATGGCCTTAACCTCAGTGCAACAAAACTGTATTAATATCCCTCTCAGTAAGTGTGATGTTCCTGCTAACTCAAATCAATATAAAACCCCTACGTATGCACTCACTAGTGAGAGACCTGGTCACACAGGCTGACAGCAACCTTAGCTTTGATCACCATGCCTCCACTGTTGTAATAAAGGCAGTCTATATTGCTCATCTCATAGGTAAGGCCATTGCACCCAGAAGAGTAAAAGTAGTTATAACCTCTCTGTACTCTCACCTCATCAGGCCAATAGAGGAATACAATGACCCTTTTGGTATGCACCTTTGCAAGCACTTGCAGCAATTGGAGAGACCACAAAGGTTTCTCAGAAGGGTAATTCAAGGTTTTCAGCATCTGTCCTATGTGGGTCATCTGCAATCACTGTCACTTTATTCTGTTTCATGCAGACTACTCAGAGGAGATCTATGTCTTACATATAATGCAGTCTGTGATCAGGATTTATTGGAAATGCTGCATATCTGCAAATCAAATGGTACACAGGTTACTCCCGCTATACACCTTAACCTGGTATGTGACAGTAATACAGCATGCTGGAGGGCCAGATGTGACTCCCAGAGGTTACCACACCTTTGGAATTGACTCCCACTTCATGTCAAGCAGAGCACCACATTTGTCCTCTTCAAATGCAATCTGTACGATTGGATGTGTAACTGTAAATTCACCCCTGGAGTTTCATCTGTGTTCCTCTTGGACAGGGGGAATTGTTACTGATAATGGAAATAAAGGTAGAACCTGGCTAGGCTTGTAAGGGCCCTAGGGCCATTAGCCTACTAAGTTCCTATGATCCCATGATATGACCCAGTCATAGTCCATGTGAGAGTACATGACCTGTGACATACCTCCCTAGACTATACTTACAGATACTATTTGAGCTCTCAGAAGATATCTGTGCAGTCAATGACACATGACTTAAAGCCACAGACAGCACAACAACAGTGCAAGATTATTATGCCTTCCACACAGTTAGACCAGCTACTTCACAAGCAGGGACTAAAGGTGGACGTGTCTCTATGTACATCAAAACTAAAGATACCTCAAGGCTGGTCAAACAGGACAATGCATTTGACTTGCGCCTGTTTAAAATCACAATAGGCAAAATCCAGTACTATATCCATGCAAACTGTAGGCCCCTGTCAGTGGCCCAGGAAACCCATATCATATATTTAAACTTAATGGAAACACTAGCCATCCCACGCAATACCATATGCATGGGTTACTTGCAGTATCCCCCTATTAACTGGGAATCCTATACAACACTGAACATACAGGCACAGAAAATCCTGGATTTTGTAAACAGTAACTCACTAGATCAGATAGCCAGTACACCAACCAGTGGAGCACCATACTGGGTGTGGACCTCAGCAATATGGCAGTCATGCATACCCTGTACTGTAATGTCTTCCATGATAAGGTCTAAGCACAAATGTTATCCTTTGAAGTAGAAATAAAACATGGACCCCCATATACACATGGAATATTCAGGAACTACTGTACGGCTGACCTCCTGCTATTAAGTGACATGCTGTCCAAATCTCAAGCCCCCATAAACACTGAAAACACAGTGGCCTATAAAGAAATGTTCACAGAAACCCTGTACGAGGGTGTTACTAGCTACACAGAGGCTGCCATACCCACAAGGGAGGAGTACAGACCTTACTCAAATGGAATCACAGAGTCGATAGGCTGTATAACAGAAGGAAGGAACTTATGACAAAACATAGGGTGCAGCACACAGCAGGATAAAAGCACTCTCAAAGAAAACAAACACATCAGAGGAAAAATGAAGTCTCCCACAGCCAGATTTGATGTAACTTTGCACTCCCAGGCCAAGGACAGCCACAAAGCATACTTCAGCTATGTCCGCAACCACAAAGGTAAGACACAATTGTGTGCATATCTCATTGTATTTGGAACCACCTATAATGAGGCAGATGATATAGCAAATCTCCTGGCTCATAAGTTGGTCCCCACTATTACCCCTTTCTCCCCCTCAACCTTCCCTCAGGAAATACCATTAAATATAACTACCCCTACTATCACTTGGGATCATAGGTTCATAGGTTCATAGGTTCATTTTAGGCTATCTGCCCAAGGGCATTTATAAGCCTAGCCCATAGTTATGTGGCTTTCGCCACCCCTTTAGTTTGAATAAAAACTATGCCTATCATTTTGCTGTGCCTCTGTCAAGCAGTGACACTGAAGTAATCCCTGGGGTATATCTGCAATCTCCCATCCATTGGTCAAGATTCCTCTTGAACAAGGCCAGAGAGGTGCTCTGCCTCACATGTACCGGGATTTTGTTCCACAGCATAGGGAGTCTCTGGGTGATGAATCTGTCCCTCCAGCACATATCATTATAACCGGATCTAGATTTTTGAGGTGAAGCATATTCATCAAATCTGGGTTTGACATGGCCATATATGAGACTGAATAGAGCTGGAGTTCTTTCAGTCGGGCAGCATAAGACATATTTTTGAGACCCTTTATCCTTTTGGTGAGGAACTTTTGGGGCCTTTCAAGCTGCAGCAGTTGTCTGGTCAGATACATTCTGAACGGGCATTGTACTCAATCATAGGTCTAATGAGTGATGAGTACAGGGGACGATGACCTCCCTTGATCTAGATGTGAAGAAGGTTTTCCTAACTACTTTAGCAACATGAGTGTCAAACGAAAGGCTACTGTCAACCTGGGTCCCCAGATCCCTGATGACTTTTTCTGTGCTCAGTGGATTGCCACCTATGGTAGCTAGACTATGCATTTGTTGGCGTTTAACTTCAGGCCATGGCTCACCACCCAGTTATCGTCTCTGCAGCCTTCTGGAGGATATCTTTGCAGTCATCTGCAAACTTTGTCAGCCATAACCCTCCTGTGTTTGCTTGTACTTCAGAAAAGTAGATGCCAAACAAGAGTGGACCCAGGACTGAGACAGGCTTTGAGTCTGACATGGCTCCAGCAACTCTGACCCTGTGAGTTCTGTCACTTAGCCAGTTTGCAACCCATCTTGTGATGTATGGGTTTACATTCAAGCTGATGAGTTTTTCGATGATACCTGAGTGGGTATTGTGTTGCCAGGTCGAGGTAGGCTGTATGGACTGCCTCCTCATCAATGGCCTTGGTGACTGTCTAAAAGTCAACCAAGTTTAAGAGGCAGGATCTGCCTTTGACAAAGCCAAACTGGTTGGATCCAAAGTCTGCAAATTCCCTATGTCTTTATTTATGAGTTCCATTATGATCCTCTCCATGGCTTTGCAGATAAGGCTTGTCAAGCTAATGGGCGGTAATTTTGTATCCTGAGGTGAGGCTAAGATTAAACAGCTGTCCTAACTGGGATTAATTCCTCATTGAGTTAAAGCACAAGCACACACCCGGGACACCATCTGGTCCTATGGATGCTGTGTTTTGCCTTAGTGAGGGCAGTTCTCAGGAGATGTTTTCTCCTTTGGGTTTGCACTGAACCTGTCAGCCAGTATGTTGGCAATGTGTGTAGGTTCAGTAATTTTCACATCATTTTGAACGGAGTTTCCTCCTAGGTTTCTAACATAGCTAAAGAAGGCCTTATGATTCTCTTTAGAGTCCTTTTCTCTCAAAATTTGCCTTGGATGATTTTATGAGAGCTCTTAGTTTTTACTTATAATGATCAAAGGTGTCTTACCTTTCAAGGATTTTGCTCTATCTTGTAGTAGCTTCCTCCTTTTGTTGTAGAGCTTGTTTATAGAGTCTTAGATTTGTTTGGGATTGCCTGATCCATGCAGTCCTGTAGGTGCTGGTAGAAGGCATTTGTAAGTGATTCAGCGGTTTGAGTAATGTTTACCACTGGCTCAGGGCCTTAAAGGAGACCACACTAGTTTCACTGTGGTCTTTTTGTTTGGATGAGGACCTCCAGCGAGATTAGTTTATGATCTGATCTCACCAGTGAGGGGTATACGAACATTTTGATCCCATGTTCGTGATGATGAGATCAAGTATGTTTTCTCCTCTTGTTGGGATGGTGACTAGTTGTTCCATGGCATTTGAGTTTATGAACTCCAGGAATCTTTGGGTTAGAGTGTTCGGGCTTGAGTAGTGTTCCCAGTCTATATTAGGGTAGTTGAAGTCACCTAGTATGATGGTGTTTGGAGATACATTTATCCCCTCCAATGTTCCTGAGTTTGAGAGGGTGGCCTGTAACATGCTACAAATTGCAGAGCAGTCTTGCCTATGGTTAATTGCACCTGGATGGTCTCCGATGCATCGTGCGTTGCCACCATCCTTGAGGTGTGGGTGTCCTTTATGAATATGGACACCCCCCCTCCTTTCTTGGTGTTGTCCGGATTTTGGGTGAAACCTGTTAGCGCTGGGGTGCTCTCAGAAGCCTTGTACCAGGTTTCTGTCACAGAACAGACATCGATGTTCTCCATATTGAGAAGGGCCATCTTGAGATTGAGACTTCTGGCATTGAGCAGCATTACCCTTAGTTTTTTCCTTTTGGTGTTCTAGGGTGGTAGGTTTAGAATTTGAGCCTTGCCTAAAAGGCAAGAGCTTTGCCAATATCCAGAAGCCCAGGGTGACAGGTGCGTCATCCCAGGCAGACAGACATTGGATCCCTTGAATGACACCAGAATTTAAGCCAATTATTAAAGCTGATTATCTTATCACTGTATTGTGGCATCATTCTAGGTGAAGGTAGGATACTGCTCAAGGTCAGGGTCATACCTGCTTGGGCTACATAATCAGAGAGCTCCTGATCTCCTGATGTCCTTTTCATGTAGTCTGACACCAGCGTGGACAATGACTGAGTCGTGCTTTACCTGCTGTTGAGAGACCTGAGACCTTCTTTACTCAGTCTGGGTGGCGGGACGCCCAGTGTCTGACTATGGAAACACCACAAGACAATGTTCTGTCTTTTTTGTTGTTTTTGGGGGCTGTGACTGTTTGACACTCTGACTGTGTGGTCTATGTGTTGCATGTGTTGGGTCGTGAGGTGGTAGTTGTTTGGTTGTCTGCTTTGGTGGCCTCTGCTGTAAATTTTTTGATCAGAGCCTCCGAGTATGTCTTTGTGTGAGTATGTGTATGATTTGAAGTTGTGATGGTACCATGTGTGACTGGGTATGTATTGTGTGTGGTTACCTTCTCCTCCTGTCTGGTCTTGCCAGTCTATGTTGAGAGAGCTCAGCCTCCAGTTTGGCTGTATAGTTGCATCTCTCGCATGTATTTGTGTTTTGTGGGTACATGAGGCAATTGTAACATTGCCTCAATATTCGGGAAGTGGGTTTTAGGCTGGTGGGGTACTATCTATAATAAGAGTGCTTTATCAAGGTGCAAGTACTGTAGGAGTAAGTGCTAGGCTTTACAGATAGAGAATAGTCTACTTGGGAATCAAGTAGAGATGAACTTTTCAGTTATAGGATATGCTGGTTAGATCAGCAGTACAGCTCAAGGAATGTAGTTCTAAGGAAAATTGGAAGAGTGGAATTTAGATGGCCCAAATAGTTTAACCTTGTTTAACCACCGCTGCTCTGTGTGCAACAGTTGTAACTCCGCGGGCTGAAGGGAGCTAGGAATTGGCCCAAAACGCATCAATGGACTACTAGTTTCTGGCTGAAACTTCACCCAGTGCTTCCCACTCCCACTGGTAAGCAAAGAAACTTCCTCCTTCCTAATAAGGCAATGGATCAGTAACAGGAACTAAAAACAAGCCCAAGATCACAGCAAACTTGAAACTGGACTACTCTAGTTCAGTAAGAAAAAAAAGAGATTTTTGTTTTATTACAGAGACAAGGAAAAACAGACAGTAAATGCTATTTAGTGTAGCCTACAGAAACAATTTGCATGCAACAATTAGTAACTTAAAGTGCAAAGTGTAAAATGCAGAAATCACTTAAAGTAGCAGTAAACAGGCAAAATGCAGTGATCTGTGCTGAGTTGGTACAAGCTCTAGGAATTGACCCTAAAACACCAATGGACTACTAGTTTCTGGCTGAAACTCCACCAAATCGACAGAAAGAGCTGCTCAGTGCTTCCCCTTCCCACTGGTAGCAAAAGAAACTCCCTCCTCCCTCCCTCCTAATAAGGCAATGGATCAGTAATAAAACAAAAAAACAAAGCCCAGGATCTGAAACTGGACTACTTTTTGTTTTATTACAGAGACAAGGAAAACAGTAAATGCTATAAATGGTAGCCTACAGAAACAATTTGCAACAATTAGTAACTTAAAGTGCAATAAACAGTGTAAAATGCAGAAATCACTTAAAGTAGCAGTAAAACAGGTGAAATGCAGTCGCTAGCTTAATAACAGTGGAAAAGCCACAAAAAATACTTATATCTGGTTGTGCTGAGTTGGTACAAGCTGGAAAATGTGTTTTATACAGGGGGCTGAGAGGAGCTAGGAATTGGCCCAAAACGACCAATGGACTACTAGTTTCTGGCTGAAACTTCACCAAATCCCACTGGTCTCCTTCCTAATAAGGCAATGGATCAGTAACAGGAACTAAAAACAAAGCCCAGGGATCATGTCCTTAATGCTCTCTTTAAGACCACTGGGCCCACACAGTATCCCAGCACGCCTTTCTAATTTCTGCATATCTTTTGGGTTTCTTATACCATGAGAGGAATGGACCCCATTTCTAAGTCAAAGTATGATTACATTTCATGAAATTAGTATAGTTTCAATCTTTGATGTCAACCAGAAGTGCTCTTTGCAGCACCTGCAATGTGCCCAATAATGACTCCTTCTTCAATTCGTATGGAAGCTACATGTATTGGTAACATATCTAAATACGATTGTAGATTATTTTTTATAAGACCCATTTCTCCTACTACTATTGGAACTGTGCAAGGCTATGGAGCGCATCATCATGGAACTCATTAACAAAGACATTGGGAACCTCCAAACACTTGACCCAACCCAGTTCGTCTTTGTTAAGGGCAGATCAAGCCTACTAAACCTGGTTGACTTCTTCGAGACAGTCACCAAGGCGATAGAAGAGGGAAAGGTAGTTCACACAGCCTACCTTGATCTCACCAAGGTGTTTAACACCATTCCTCACTCAGGTATTATAGAAAACCTCACCGGCCTGAACATAAACCCCTACATCACAAGATGGGTTGCCAACTGGCTTACAGACAGAACTCACACGGTAAGAATAGTGGGCTCCAGGTCCAACTCTAAACTAGTCACATGTGGTGTCCTGTAAGGCTCAGTTCTGGGATCCCTACTGTTCAGCATATATTTCTCAGAAGTACAGGCAAACACAGAAGGACTATGGCTAACTGACTGCAAACTGGGAGCCATAATTGACTCTCCGGCTGACACGGACAACCTTCAAAAAGGCCTTACTTTGACAGACACCTGGTGTCAAAGTCATGGCCTCAAGCTAAATGCCAAAAAATGCATAGTCATCCCATTTGGGAAAAGTTAAACACCCACAAATTACCACATAGGCGGCAGCCCCCTTAATACAGAAGAGGTAATAAGAGATCTGGGGACCAAGGTAGATAGTAATCTCTCCTTTGACAATCATATTGCCAAAGTAGTTAGGAAATCCTTCTATGTGTCCCATCTAATTACTAAGGAGTTTGCATCTAGAAATAAAGAGGTTATAGTGCCCCTCTACTCGTCACTCATCAGACCCATCATAGAGTACAATGCCCCATTTAGGATGTACCTCACAAGATACTTCCAACAGCTGGAAAGCCCACAAAAGCACCTCACCAAGAGGATCACTGGCCTCAAACATATGTCCTATGCAGCCCGACTGAAAAATCTCTGGCTGTACTCAATGGCATATCGCTTACTCAGAGGTGATCTCTGCCTGACTTAAAAAGCCATGTCCAACTCAGAATTGATGGGCATGCTCCACTTAAAGAAATCCAAGTCACTGCGAGCCACGCGCTCTAGTGAGCTAAACCTCACCACAACAATAAATAGAACATGCTGGAGGGGTAGATTCCTGTCACAGAGACTCCCCATGCTTTGGAACAAAATTCCTAACTACATTAGGCAGAGCCCCTCACTAACACTCTTCAAGAGAAGCCTTGACAAGTGGATGGGTAACAAAAAATACACCCCTGGGATCACTTCATTGGCTCTGCTTGACAGAGGCTCAGTTAATTAATCAATGGGGCGGCGAAAGCTGAGACACTCTGGCTAGGATTATAAATGTCCTCGGGCAGATAGCCTAGTACCTACCTATGAACCTATGAACCTATTAACTGCCTGGGTATCTTTCTTCCACATTGTTCTCATTTCTGCCTGCAAATCCTGATAATTTATGACTCTGTGTCTCTCTGTATGCATGTACTGTAGTCAATGGGTGTAGCAATTTCAATGATCAATGCTACTTTTGCCTTCTTTTCATGGACCACTATATCTGGTTTTCTAGGATACATCTTTTGAACTGTTGGTAATAGGTGATCCCATGTGATGTAGACCATAATTTTCTATGATGCTTTGTGGCTCATGTTTCCAGTGTTTTCAGCTATTTTGATATTATGTTTGCACAATCCCCAGTGCAAAAGTCTTGCCACATTATTATGCCTTTCAGTACACAGTCCTTCTGCCATTTGTATGTCACAACCACATGCCTTCTATATGGCATGAAACATGACCATTTAGGGCCTCTGGAATTAGTATTTCACTGCAGCCACCAAACAGGCATCGTGCTTCATGAATGCAGAACAGCAATACTCATCCATCTACACAAAGGTGGGCCATCTACAGACCCTGGAGACTACAGACCCAGTAGTCTCAGTAGTCTGATATGTAAAGCAATGAAAAGAATTATCATGGAATTGGTCAATAGAGATGTAGTACACTTCCAGACACTTGACCGATACCAGTATGCTTTCATCAAGGGCAGATCATGCCTACCCTAATTGATGGACCTATTTGAGAAGGTAAGCAAATCAATGGATGAGGGAAAAATGATTCACTCCACCTACCATGGCCTGATAAGGCATTTGACACTATAACCCCAACAGACATTGTTGACAAACTCGAGAGGTTAGGTACAAACTAGTATGCCAGCCGGTGGATAGTCCAGTGGCTGACAGACAGGATCCAGGAAGTTAGCATTGGGGAGTCCACCTCTACAATGATGCCAGTCACCAGTGGCTCCATCACAAATCATTCCTCAGACTGCTCCTTTTAGGCATTTACTTCTCTGCAGTCACAGCCATTGTCATCGGTCTATGGCTGAATACATTTGCTTTGCTGTTGTTGTGTCTTTCGGCTTTTACCGGTTAGGGGTCGCCACAGCGGAACTCCAGTCTGCTAATGATTGGTAGTTGATTTTTACATGCCGAGTTACCAGCCCTGATGCACAGCCTTCAACGAAGGTATGCCCATTCATGCATGTCTCCACGCAGAAGACGCTCTAGCTGAGAATCGAACCACCACCGTGGATGACTGAAAGTTAGGAGCTGTCATTGAATCCCACACTGACAACAAATGTTATCCAGGAGGGGCTGACACAGACATACAGTTGTTGTCTGAGCCATCGACTAACACTAAATGACAAGAAATACATAATACTATCATTTGGGAAGTCATCCACCTCTGGTAACTATCGTATTGATAGTACACCTCCAACAGCTGACCCAGTAGTCAGGAACTTATAGACACATAGAGAATGATCTAGCCGTTGACTGCCATATGTCTGTAATACTGGGGAAATCATTCTATATTGCACAACCTATAAACAAAGGTATGGCATGTAAATCCAAGGAAGTCATTGTTCCACTGTATTTGGCATTCATCAGACCTATCATTGAGTGCAATGCCAACATTGGTATGTAACTAACCAGGCATATCCAACAACTGTAACATTCACAGAGGTTCCTCACTAAACTACTACATGGTGTACGTAACATGTCCTTTGCAGACTGTGTCTAGGCCCTATGTGTGCATTCTGTCTCCTACATGCTTTGGAGGGGAGATCAATGCCTGCCATACAGGGCGGTGTCAGACCCCACTGTGGAACTCCTGCATATCCATGAAAAAACTAGCACCAGAATTATCCGTTCTACAGACCTATATCTTGCCTGTGGTATAAATAGAACATGCTGGAGAGACAAGTATGTAACCCAGAGACTACACCCTATAAGGAACAGGCTCCTCATCCATGTGAAGCAGAGTTCAATCCTAACACAAATCAAGTGGAAGTTACACAACTGGGTGGGGGACAGGACAATTATACCTGGTTTAGGACCAATGTCTCTAATAGACTCAAGGAAACTAAAGATGGTTCATCTCCCATGCCTCAGTTTGTAGATGTTTCAGCTCCCAAAACCCTGCTTACACTTATCAAGGGTATCATATCTTGTCAGAGTTTAGGGATGCATGGCTAGGCTTAAAGAAGCTTTTGTGTTTATTACACAAGTAAACACATCTGAACCTGTGAACCCATGAACCCTTACTGTTTTACCTTTCTGATAACATTTTTCTTCTGTGCTGACATGCAGTCCTGTGCTCTGACGTTGATGGGTTGATTGTAGATGTGTACTCATATGTGTGTCCTACACAATCCTGAAAGTGAAACAAACATTTACAAGAGACACATTTCATTGTGTGACTACGCAGCCATTACAACAGCATCCGTCATAATGTACACAAATTATTATGGTATACTCATTATAAATGGCAGCGCACAATATCTGTAGCTAACAAGTACAAGAAGCATGTCAAAAGCAACAATGGATGAAACAACTTCATATTAATGTAGATAGTCACCGTGCATCAAACATATAGCTGTATTTCCCTGCATCCATGAGAAAGATGATAGGAGATGTGCACAGGTATCATCACTTGCACAGGGTGTTGTTTGGGGGTGCAGGAAGCCTAGGCTGTACCACTAGGTTGGCAAGCATGTGTGTGAGTCAGGAAGGGAAGCAGGTAAGATGGACCACAGAAATGTGGTGTGTGTGTCTGTAAATGATCTGAATGGGACAGTGGTGTGTGAATTTCTACATGAAAACAGACAAGCTTGGTGCTAGCCCTACATGTCTGTATGTTGGACAGTTGTGAGCTGTGCATGGCAGAGCTGACAGTTCATCGTCTCTGGCCCCGAACATGTGAATTGGGTCTGCCAAGAGTTGCACTGGCACCTCCATGTCCAATGTCAGATGCTGGGTTACTACCTGGAGGTGACTGCTGACTGCTGGGAATGGGTCCTCCATGGGAATACCCAGGACCATGAGCCCATGGCCTGCCATGTGTTAGTACAGACTCTCCTCTGGAGCACTGGATGTATTGCCACTATGGGAGTGTGATTGTGCACAGCCATGTTGACTCTCTGCAAATGTAGTTGGTGACCTATGACCATTAGGCTGACACTCAACTCCAACCAGACGTTCCATTACAGACAATGTGCATTCCAAGACAGATAGTGTGTGATCTATCTCAGGCCAACGTCTTTCCACTGCTTCAGTCAAGAGTTAAAGTAAATCAGCAACACGGTGTCACACCTGCTCATGTGGGTGATTCTGGTGAACCACAGCTTTAATGTTATGCACCAGTTTCTCCCACAAGGCTGAACGTTCTTGCCTATTTGCCCTCCCTGGACAGCAGGACTTAGTAGTGTTGTCACAAGGCCTCAGTGATGAGGTTGTGTTCTGCCTGAATGAAAGGTGCCTGGAATCTTGCATGCATGATATCTCCTGAAATACAAATAAAAGAGAACACATGCCAGGATCACATATGTGGGAATACAGTATGTAGAAACACAGCAATAAAGGAAAGCTATCAGTATTCCCCACTTGATTACACATTTCATATTCAAAAGTGTTCCAAACATACAAAGGGTGTGGACGCAACTAGGATAGTAGCAATAGTAATGTACTCCTGATTATGCCATGACAGATAGTCATGTATGGTCACACTCCCAACAAAGGAGTCCATGGTAGTGTCCCCCATAGCAGGAACCTCCCCATAACATATGTATAAACAACAGTGCCAACCAAACAGCAGTGTACTTTTACAACAGCTAACAAAGGAAGTATCCATGAGACTTGCGTACCTAGTTAACACACAGTAATGCATGTGTAACACAGCTAGGGTGCAATGGCATTGTCATCATTACAGTTCTAAGAAAGGCTTACTGATGTAATCCCCATTCCACCTAAGTATACTCAAACACATGCATCATGTTGGAAACAAAATGGTCACATACCTGATGTACAATACTTCTCTGTTGAAAGATACAGCTATATAAGTAGTGCGTTAATGAGTTAACCATACAAACTAACTCTCATATACAATGGTTCCCCTAGCTAGGAGAATGCCTTTTTAAGAGGGTTCTCATTAGCAGGTAATTACCTCTGAACCAATCTGTAGTTCAGGAATGTTGCATGCAGCATACAGAGCTGATTTACAGTATAATCAGCCAATCTCATGCAGCTACTCAACAAGATGTAAGGCCTCAATGTTGATTCCATCTCCTTTCTCATAAGTTGTGTGGAAATTACTGGGATAACGATACTACATCAGCACAGAGACAATGTTTGTAGAAGCTACTTTTTTTGCATACAGATGTGTGTGCTACAGGCTGAAGCTGTTGCTGCTGCAGGCAATAGGCATAGGCAGAGGGGCTGCAGAATGTGCAGGACAGCAACATTTATGAGTAATTGTGGGACCTGTGGCAGCCTTGATGTACAGCCAGAGCCTGATTGAGGAACCCATCCCACTGGAAATTAAGGTATGTATTTAAGGTAAGTATGTTAGCCAAAGGTATCATTAACTGAGTAAAAGGCAACATGCTTGTTGTCTAGAAGAAAGTAGGGGGTACATTAACCATTATGTGAACCAGTTGGACAACTGACAAGTCATGTGTTATGTCATAGTAGTCATCTGGAATGTGTTCGCTTGCAACCCTTACGTCTAGCATGACCTCCATATGTGTATGTTAGTTGTGCACCTCTGGTTGTCTGTAATATCACTAGCAAATCATTCTGGGCTGCAGTCTGATATTACTGGGCCTCATCTGAATTACATACTTCAAAATCCTCTGTGAATTCATACTAATTCATGACGTGACATTCTATGCACTTTCTAGTGTTGCAATGGGAATAGTATAAATGTGGTCCTATCTGTAGGTCTTTGACTTCATTATTTAGAAGCAGGCATTCAATCTGTACTGCTTTGGGTGGATAAATAGATGAGACAGTCATACATATTAGAATTTATAATGGTGATGTGCACATACATGTATTTTAAATGCTAGACACAGCTGTATTTGAACCCAGGACCATGTGGACAAAAATTAATGTTTTTAACGCATTTAACAGATTGAGCTACTGAGTAACTATTACAGGGGATGTGTTTTTATATGTTGTAGATATAACTGCACACTTACGTCCTGTTACATACCTCACTTACATCTATTATTATGTGTATGCCGTTATAGTGATGTACTTCTCTACCAGAGTCCCAATTAAACTGCTATTTTACCATTAATCTTTTAGCAGGTGCATTTTCACATGTTGTAGATATAATCAAACACTTAACTGCGGTTACATACCTCACTTAGATCTATTATTATGAAAAATGGCTTTATAGTGATGTATTTCTCTAGCAGATTCCCAGTTAAATAACAATTTTTCCATTAATCTTTTAGCAGATTTGCACAATGCGGCATGATGTGCAGCATCGCTTAAACACACTTCATGACAAGAAAATAATAAGACCTAAATATCAGAAGTATAAATAAGAAAATCCACTATCTGCATGCCCTCCTGGACATGCACTCCCCTGATCTATTAAGCCCTACAGAAACCTGGCTCAAATCCAGTATCCCTAATAATGAAATTATACCCCCAACAACAATATAATAAGACTTGACCATAAAGATAGAAAAGGATGCGGAGTAGCCATCCTATATAAATCCACTCCACAGGTATCCACAATTAGCACTCCACAAGACCTAACAACTACCAACTCTGAAACAATCATCTCAAAAGTCCAATTTAACAAACACAAATCTATAAACATAGTATGTAGCTATATTCCACCAGGCAACAACATGGACACCTTAGAATTCACCCTCCAATGGTTATCCACTAACCACCCCCAAGAAACAATTATTCTCGGAGATTTCAATATCGACTGGACAACATGTTTAGCAAACTTCCCCACCACCCATATCAACTTACATGGTTTCTCCCAGATTATTACTACCTCCACCAGAATCAACAAGCCCAACAAAAAGGAAAGTATCCTAGATTGGATCTTAATAAATAACAAACCTCAGTTATACAAATCAGGCACCCTAACTGAGTACATGAGCGACCACCTCCTAACCTATATAATCAGGAATAGGGGTGACATGTCTCACCAAACCACCTTTAAAACCCTTAGGTATACAAAGAACTTTAACCTAACAAGTTTCCAGGCCGATCTTAACTCATGCAAATGGGCCAATCTTAAATTACTTCCTCTTGACGAAGCAGTCTCAGAATTCAATATTAGATTCCTTGCCATCTTTGACAGGCATGCTCCCACACATACAATCAGAAGCAAAAACAAAATTGCTCCGTGGCTAACCAATAGTACTAGACAAAAGCTTAGCATGGATCTCCTGGAGAGCCACCAAATCCCCACTAGTCCACATTAAATTCAAACAAATGAGAAATGAAGCAAAAAGGTCTATTGCGTTAGACAAGCAAAACCACTATTTCAATTTACAACAAAAGCACCAAAATCAGCCTCAGAAATTCTGGTCAGGTCTGAATAAACTGCTCCACCAGGTAAATCCTCAACTCCCACCCCCTCAGCTATCCTACAACTACCTCCTAAATGTGTTGCAAAGACCTTTAACACTTTCTTCACAGAAACAGTCCAGTCCCTAGCTAATAATCTATCTCCTACCTCTTCTACAACAATCACACCCACTCAGGTAAATGTCCCTCCCTTCAAATTTGATCCTATCCCCACAGACTATATTAAATCCCTACTTAAGAAGCTAAAACCTACCACCCTGGCAGCCGACCTACTTCCTGCAGAGTTTCTACAAAAGGCCGCTAATGAAATAGCTTACCCTATCTCCATCTTAATCAATCGTACTATCCAAGAATCCTACATCCCCTCCATCTGGAAAATTTCTCATATTATTCCACTTCATAAAGGGGGAAACTCCACTGAACTCTCTAACTACAGACCTATAGCCATACTATCTCCCTTAGCCAAAATAATGGAGAAATGCATACAGAAGCAACTTCTAACCCACCTTACTCAGAATACTCTTCTAGCCCCAACCCAGCATGGATTCAGACCTGCCCATAGTACAACTACTGCCCTTCTCTGCTTTTCTCACACAGTAAATCACAATCATAATCAGAATAAGCTCTCCTCTGCCCTCTTTCTCGATCTATCAAAATCATTTGATAGGGTGAATCACCCCTTACTCCTAGACTCTGTAAAATCACTGTCCTTAGACAACCCAGTAATCAACTGGTTCCACTCTTACCTGCATGGCAGACAACAAGCTGTTCTGTGGAAAGACAATTTATCCCCACTTCTACCTGTCACCCTTGGAGTACCGCAAGGTTCTATGTTGGGTCCCTTCCTTTTCTCTATATTCATTAATGACCTACCCAAAGTTATCCCAGATGCAACTTGTATGCAGTATGCTGATGACTCCACACTTATCTGCTCTGCCTCTACTCCCACAAAATTACAATCCCTATCCTAAAACACCTTCAACAAAGTAGAGAACTGGCTCAATAAACATCGTCTCCTACTGAACCCAAACAAAACCAAACTACTACTTTTTTCCCCACCTGTAAGCTAGCATTACCAATAATTACAATTTCATCTAACAATGGCACCATAATCACTCCTGAAACTTGCACTAAACTTCTAGGAATAATCATTGATAATAATCTGAAGTACGATGTCCATATAGACAAAACCATAAAAACAGTTAACAAAAAAATAGGCTCCTTGTATAGGATTAAGCAATTCTTAACCCCATCTGCCAGAACCGCTATAGCTCGGACATATCTGCTGTCAACCCTTCTCTACGCCTCACCCATCCTCACAAATCTAACCAAATCAAACCTTAACAAAATCACTAGCTGCTATAACAATATAGCTAGATTTGCCACAGGCTCAGCCTACAGAACCTACCACTGTCAAAATCTTCACAAATTACACTGGGCAGAACTACCCAATCAGCTCCATTATAACCAACTCATAGTTATTCATAAAATCCACTACCAACATACCAATACCCCCATTCTGACTAATATTATCACCCCCTATAGAAACCTAGCATCCCTCCGTTCATCCAACAGAATGCTAGTACAAACTACCAAAGCCAACAACTCAGCTGGAGAATCATTATTCTCCAACTCTGCTGGAAAAAATGGAACTCCCTTCCTGCTGAACTAACCACCACATGCTCCTTGCCCCAATTCAAGATATCCGTAAAGATGTATATGAACAGGACTGGCTATGTCCATGTCTAAACCCTGACTAACCCAAACAATAACGAGAAAAAGGTAAGAAAAACACAGCCATGTCCATGTCTAAACCCAGACTAACCCAAATAAAAACAAGACAAAGGTAAGAAAAACACAGCCACGTCCATGTCTAAACCCACACTAACCCAAATAAAAACAAGACAAAGGTAAGAAAAACACAGCCACGTCCATGTCTAAACCCAGACTAACCCAATTAAAAACAAAACAAAGGTAAGAAAAACACAGCCACGTCCATGTCTAAAATATATTAACCCAAATAAAGATAAGACAAAGGTAAGATAAACATAGCTCACAGAGGTGAAATACCCATTTATATTCATTCCCCACCTTTACAACATAAACTTCTCTACAACCATTAGAATTCTATTATCAGGAAGATAACTTGTAATACTACCCATTCTGAAGCTATGCTCTTCTACCCCTCTGTATACTATTTACTATAACTTCCTTCTTACCTAACCACCTTTTCTCTTAACTATCATCTTTATCTTCAACCTGGAAATACTTTTCTTTCTTTTCCACACTTCATATATGTAAAATATTATCTCTGTATATTTATACCATAAACCAACATTTGTTTGATTTAAATGTAACCTTGACTATAATTTGTCACTTATTTGTTAAATGTTTAGACTTCTATGTAACCACAACTTGACGTGTCACTCAATTGCAACGTGGAGCTTTTCTCTCCGAGCCTCCACTGAAAATAGACATGCATCCAGTCGGACTTTCCCGGTTAACAAATGTAAAATAAATAAAAAATAAAAAATAAAGAAAATGGCAATTATGTTTTGCTTAAACACCTGTGCTAATAAATTGGCTCTGTGGCTTGGCGGGTTGACGCACTGTTCTTCAGGTATGATGATACTGGGTTCAAAATAGGGTGCAGGTGTACATTTGAGGGTAATTATGCTTTCAAATACATATAGTAATATACTGCCATTTAGCATAGCTAAGTGATGCTGCACATAGCAACATTTTTTTAAAGAAAAGAAAAAATGGGGAAATAGGACAGTGTTGAAATGGGGTGTGAGCAGGGGAAAAACATAGTGAAAAGCAGGTAGATATCTGGGATTAGAACCCACAAGCAATGACCACAGGAATGCTAAAAGTTTTATTTTAAAAAATGAATTATCAAACGATCATCTCCTTTCAAACTTTTATTGATTCATGTTGTGTCATATTTTGCATTTACACACATGCGTAGCTGTGTAGGATTTCTGTTAACTTATACGTTTACCTTATTTATTTACTGACTGCAACCTACAGCATATATCAGACAAAATGAGCAGAACACAACATTGACTCTTAATCTGGGTATTGCACAGCATTTATTTCTGATGTACTAAAGCAGTATTGCCTACTGCACATATACAAGATGGCAGGTGTCGGATTAGAAACCACAAGCAGTGACTACAGGTATACTGAACATTTTATTTGAAAACATTAAATTATTTGAGCAACATCTCCTTTTACACTTTAGTGATTTATGTTCTTTCAAATCTTGATTTACACACATGCATTGCTGTGTAGGAGTTATTTTTACTTCCACATTTATCCTATTCATTTATTCACTGCAACCTACAGCATATATCAGAGAAAATAAGCAAAACACAATATCAGCTCTATCTGGGTATTCCACAGCATTTATTTATGACATATGGTGAAACATTATTGACTACTGTACATTTATCAGTTGGCTGGTGTCAGATTAGAACCCACCAGCAATGACTACAGGAATACTGAACATTTTATTTGAAAAAAAATAATTATCAGAGCACTATCTCCTTTTACACTTTATTGATTAATGCTGCTTTAAATCTGGCATTTACACACATGGATAGCTGTCTAGGACTTCTGTTAACTTACATGTTTACCATATTTGTTTATTGAGTGCAATCTACAGCATATTTCAAACAATGAGCAGACCACAGCATTGACTCTTAATCTGGGTGACCACAACATTAACTGATGGTTGGAAGCCTTGCTACACAGTACTGCATGCTTACTTGCTTTAACTTGCTTTACCAGTTCAGATATGCACTGTCACATTTATAAAAATATATGATGTCCAAGGTATTTCATACATGACTGTTAAGACTGCAATATCTGTATTTTTTATTTTATGATTAAGTTATGCATTAAGTTATTACTTTATTAATTTTCTTACATACCATGTGCTTGCCTCATCCTGGCCAAACTCCTTGCATGAGACTGGACATTCCAAGCCCTCTCTTCTGCACCTGTGGTAAGAGAAGGAAAGAGTGTAAAAAACCACCAGAAGTCAAAATTAGTGCCTTTTACTTCCAGAACCTCATCTGGAAGTAAAAGGAATGAAAGTGCTAATTTTGACTTCTGGTGTTTTTTACACTCAAGTCTGTGGCAGTGACAGTGGTTTTCTTTTAGTTTTTCCAGTTTTAAAGTGTTCATTTTTATTGGTTGGCATTATGCATAACAGTTTTACACAGATATAGCTTGTATATTTATAAATTACTGGAAAACATGCTTACATATCTGTGGGGTGTGCCCATACCTAGCCTCTTGGATCCAGGTGTCCATGGTTTCCCTATTCCTATGAGGCAGGATGACATAGTGCTGATGACACTGCTCACCAGTCTGGGGGATACCAGTTACACTGGTTAGATCCCTGGACAAACTATCCCAGGCCTCAGACTTACACTCTGAACCCTGGCAGTCACCCTGCAACAGCTGGGGTCTGTAGCATTGTACCAGCAGTCCAATGAAAACCTGGACTCCTGCACACCCCACTTTTGTATCCTAAAGTGCACAACTTCCCACATGACAGCAGCCATAGCCACAGTCAAGGTCAGGCTCCAAGGAATAATGTGAAACTCCTGCCTATTGGCCTTTAATTAGCCTGCATTCCCACTCTTGCACATCATACTGTAACTTTCAAAAATGCACCATGTCACTTAGCATCATGCAAACTCACACAAACCATGTTTAAGTGAAGCTTAGCAATGCACAAACTGAAAAAGACCACTGACCATGTGCTGCTTAGCATCACACACCTTTTCTAAATGTAAAAATGATTTAATTTAAACTAAACTGATATTTCAGTCACTTGACACAGTTTCACAGCAATATATGCAAAAAGTATTACTGCCCAGGACTTGAACTCAGGACTTAATACACTGTATGTTATGACTCAATCTATCCAGCCCCTGGGATAGTGAAGGGAACTCATATATCTTCCAAAAAACTGTGAACATGCCTGTAAGCATAGCACATCTTTGTTCCATGGGTTTGTGCATTGCTAAGCATAGCAGAACTAGTAACACTGAATGCATCTGGTTTCTATTTTTAGCTGTCTAGTGGATGTCTAATGCTTAAGTATACCATGCTATGCTTAGCTAAATAACGCAGCACATTGTACAAAGAAGCACATAAAGTTAAAAAAATTAAAATGGAATGCATCCGGTTTCTATTTTTAGATGCCTAGTATATGTCTAATGCATGAGTGTGCAGTGTTAACATAGCTAAATAATGTGGTGCATCACGCAAAAAAAGCATATGAAAATAAAAAATTATTAAAATTGAATGCATCTGGTTTCTATTTTTTGATGTCTAGTGGATGATTGAGATATATGTGTGCAAAACGTAGCATGGCTAAGCAATGCAGTGCACCACACCATGCAAACAAGCACATAAACGTAAAAAAATTCCAATTTAATGAAATGAAATGTCTTGTACACCTTTCAATCAAGGTTAATGGGCCAAAAGGTATGTGGTTGTGTAGTCAGTCTTATACAAATTCAATATCCATGTTGCTGTGACCTCCCTTAGCCACACACCATCATTCATTTGCATGGTGTGCTGCCAAGGGGGAACTATGGCTGTGTACATGGATACATTCCATGTAGGCTCTACATGGAGCCTACACAGACTTTATTGAATCCTGTGACTTGTGAAAATAACCCTTAATCTTCTCATGACCTAATTGAATTGTACCTAATTTAGCTCCCACTAACTGTTGAAAAGTCAGTGATAGAAACTTCTCGTTATCAGAAGTAGTTTCACACTAAAAGATGCATTTAGTATTGAAGGTGAGATTGCTATATGATCAGCAACAGTTCCAAGATCTACAACTGGTAAATCCAAGTACAGCAAACTTATTCAATAAACAAAAACACTCTGGAGTGTAGAAACACACAATTTAATAGAATAAAGCTTTCAGGAATAAACAATTCCCTTCTTCAGTGTTTAAAAACAATGAATAAACTCCATTTTAAATGGCATTTAAAATAAGTCACATGATCAAACTCCCCCAATAGTTTAAAACAAGCAATTACATTTACAAAACTCACTTTTAAAGACACAGCAGGACAAACATCACTTTAAGATCATTTGTTTGAGCTTTAAAATAGACTTTAATGTAACCATTGTATTCAAGCCTGGATAAAAATCTGCTCGTAAGCGTAAAATCCATTCTTATTCTATTACTGCTTATTTGTTCTTATGATCACCTCCCCTTATACTTTTGGTCAAAATTTGTATTACTCTAAACTTAAACATATGGTTTAAACCACAATCCATCACATGTTTAGCAAGTGGATTTGTTTGTACATTTCATCTAATGTCTGACTGATGCTCTGTGATTCGATCGCTCGACCTTCTAGTTGATCTGCCTATATAAAACAAGAACTTGCAGAGCAAGTCGCCAAATACACTATATAAGTTGTATTACATGTAGCTGAATACTTTGAACTAACATCTGATGACATATCTCTTTTTAGTAAAGGACTCAATTTTATACCATCTAATTGTGATACGTTAGAAAATGCATTGACTGACTTGAAACTTTTTGTTTGAAATTTAACTTTAAAATTAATATTTAAGAATACTGGAGAAATGCACCATCCATTTAGAAAATCTAGTGTTTTTGTACTGATAAGTCCTCCTCTATTAGTTGCATTTCAAAATATTTGCGAAAAGCAAATAAGAGAATTGCATGAAAAGAGAGAATGGGGGAAACATTTTAATTTTTCTAAAGCTGAATATGCTTCTTTGCTGAAACTAAAAAAAAAAAAGAAAATTATTATTAAGTAAGCATATAAAGGGGACACCATTGTCATGCTAAATAGATGAGACTAAGTTGAACTAATGGATTACCTCTTAACTGATGATACTGTCTTTTCTAGAATTGATGTTAATAAGTTAAAAGTCTTTACTGTTCACAGTTAATAGTTGTATTTATGATCTCCAGCTAACAGAAGATATATCATTAGAACTTTATAGTTATTTTTCAATACCTTGTCCTGTCACCCCAGTCCTATATGGGCTGCCAAAGGTACATAAATGTTTGGTACGTCCTCCTATGAGACAAATTGTCTCTGGAAAGGGCTGATTGACAGAGCCTATTTCACTCTATTTAGAAGATGTCTTGAAACCATTTTTGAATGAAGTAATTAGCTACATAAGAGACTCGGGTAATTTTTTTACAAAAATTGTAACTTGGTATAGTTCTGTTTTTAATATAACTTTTATATTTGTTACATTGGATATTAATTCATTATTTACCATTATTCCCCATGAATATGGGATTCAGGCAGTTTGTGAATATATGGTAAAATATGGAAGGTGTACTTCTAGATGAGTACAGACCATCTGTGAACTATTAGATATAGTTCTTACGATCAGTGTCTTTTTATATGACAAACAAATATTCTATCAAACATCAGAGGTAGCTATGGGTACCTCTGTAGCCAATACCTACGCAAATTTGTCTTTGGGTAAATGGGAATCTGAATTTATATTTAATGAAAACACATGGTATTATGAAAAAATATTATTCTTTAAGAGATTTGTGGACGATGTATTTATGTTATGGAATGGCACTGAACAAGAACTATGTGATTTTCTTTCTTATTTAAACACCACCACTAATTTCCTGAAGTTTAAAGTTAACGATTCTATACAACAAATGCAATTTTTAGATGTGTGTGTTATTAAAAATGGTAGCAAGATAGATACTACTATACATAGAAAAGAAGTCCAGGCTAATAGATACCTTCATCGTAGAGTTATCCATCCTGCTTGTATGTTCAGGAGCATTGTTAAAAGTCAGTTGTTAAGTGTAAGTAGGATCAATACGGACTTGGAAAGATGGAATAAATAGACTATGGATATGCTTAATGACTTTAGAGAGAGGGGTTACAATGAAATTTATTAAATGCTATGAAAAATGAAGTAGTTGTTGAACTAGAACGTGAAGCTAAACCTTATTTTTTTAATATAGAGGGGGATATTGCTAGAAATTTAGATGAAGGAAGCATGAATTTAAGGTATGTTATGAATTATATCAGAGCATCTTCTGCCATAATTGATGTAATTCTTAAGAATTGGGAGATTTTACAAGTGATGCCTGACCTAAAAGAGTTCATAGATGAGAAGCCTCACTTTGCTTTTAGGAAATGTAAATGTCTAAAACAAAAGATATGTTATACGGACATGGATACACATATTCTCCCTAATAATATAAATAAGAAAGGTATTTTTCCCTGCTTAAACTGTTGCAGTTGTAAGTTCATTGCTTCTGACACTGAATTTGTACACCCAGTAAATAAGAAAAAATATTTTCTTAAATATTCAGCTACATGTAATACAACTTATATAGTGTATTTGGCGACTTGCTCTGCACATTCTTGTTTTTATATTGACAAATCAACTAGAAGGTTGAGACATCGAATCATAGAGCATCAGTCAGACATTAGACGAAATGTACAAACAAATCCACTTGCTAAACATGTGATGGATTGTGGGTCAAACCATATATTTAAGTTTAGAGTAATACAAGTTTTGACCGAAAGTATAAGGGGAGGTGATCATAAGAATAAATTAGTAGTAATAGAATATGAAGGGATTTTATGCCTAAGGGCAGATTTTTATCCAGGCTTGAATAGAATGGTTACTTTAAAGCCTATTTTAAAGTTCAAACAAATGAGCTTAGAGTGATGTGTGTCCTGCTGTGTCATTAAAAGTGAGTTTTGTAAATGTAATTGCTTGTTTTAGACTATTTGGGGAGGTTAAACATGTGACTTATATTAAATGCCATTTAAAAATGGAGTTTATTCATTGTTTTTATACACTGAAGAAAGGAATTGTTTATTCCTGAAAGATTTGTTCTACTAAATTGTGTGTCTCTACAGTTCAGCATGTTTTTGTTTATTGCAATATGATCCAAATATATATATTTTAAGATGAGCTTTATTTATAGGTTCATAGGTTCATAGGTTCATACTAGGCTATCTGCTCTAGGGCATTTATAAGCCTAGCCAGAGTGTGTTTGGCTTTCGCCACCCATTTTAAATGAATTTTGCTATGCCCTTATTCGAGGTTAGTATACTGTGCCTCTGTCTAACAGTGACACAGAAGTGATACCCGAGGTAAACCTATGATCTCCCATCCACTCATCAAGATTCCTCTTGAAGAGAGTCAATGAGGGACTCTGCTTAACCTGGACTGGGATTTTATTCCAGAGTGAAGGGAGCCTCTGGGTTATGAATCTGTCCCTCCAGCATGTTCTATTTATTTCAGTGCTGAGGTTCAAGTCTCTCAAGCTCGTAGCTCGATGGGATTTGGATTTTCTGAGGTGCAGCATGTCCATTAATTCAGGTTGGACATGGCTTTATACGTCAGGCACAGAACGCCTCTGAGCAGGCGGTATGCCACTGAGTAGAGCTGGAGTTTCTTTAACCGGACAGCATATGGCATCTGTTTGAGCCCTTTGATCCTCTTGGTGAGGTACTTTTGGGGTATTTCCAGTTGCTATAGGTGTCTGGTAAGGTACTTCCAAAAAGGGGCATTGTACTCAATTATGGGCCTGATGAGGGATGAGTAAAGAGGCACAATGACCTCCCCTGATCTAGATGTGAATCCCTTCATGATTAGGTGGGCTATATAAAATGTTTTTCTAACCACTTTGGCCAAGTGGCTGTCAAATGAGAGATTGCTATCAACGTGGGTCCCCAGGTCCTGAATTACTTCTTCTGTACTTAATGGATTACAACCTATGTGGTAATTTGTGGGCACTTTGTTTTTGCCAAAGGGGATGACTATACACTTTTTGGCATTTAGCTTGAGGCCATGGCTCTGCCACCAGTTGTCTGTTTCTATGAGGCCCTTTTGGAGGATGCTTGTGTCAGCTGGAGAGTCGATTATGGTGCCCAGTTTGCAGTCATCTGCAAACTTGGTCAGCCACAGTCCTTCCGAGTTGGCCTGTACCTCCAAGAGGTCATAGGACTGAGCATTGTGGGACACCACTTGTAACTGGTTTGGAGTCTGACATGGCTCCAGCAATTCTAACCACGTGGGTTTTGTCCTTGAGCCATTTTCCAACCCATCTAGTGACATAGAGTTTTATATTTAAGCTGGTGAGCTTATCTATAATGCCCAAGTGGGGTATTGTACCGTAGGCTTTTGCGAGGTCCAGGTAGGCTGTCTGGACGACCTTCCCCTCATCAATGGCCTTGGTGACTGTTTCAAAGAAATTGACCAGGTTTAAGAGGCAGGATCTGCCCTTAACAAAGCCGAACTGGGTAGGATCCAGTGTCTGTAGGTCCCCAATATCTTTATTTATGAAGTCCATGATGACCCTTTCTATAGCTTTGCAGACCAAGCTAGTCAGGCTTATGGGGTGATAGTTTCCAGGATCCGTTGAGGCACCACCTTTGTGGAGAGGGACCACTGTTGCTGTACACCACTCTTTGGGTACATATCCTGTAGTAAGGCTGAGATCAAACAGTAGTTTTATGTTTGGGTTTAGCTCTTCTTGGAGTTCATGTAGGACACAGCCCGGGTCACCGTCTGGTCCCATTGATGCTGTGTTTTTTGCTTTGGAGAGGGCATCTCTTACCTGAGCATCTGAGATGTCAGGGGGCAGCACTCTGCTGGGATAGATATTTGCCCTTTTGGTGGGGAGGGTGAGGAGTTTGCACTGAACCTGTCAGCTAGGATGTTGGCAATGTCTGTGGGTTCGGTGTATTTTCTGTCATTTTAGACTAATTTTGAGCATACCTGGGAATTCCCACCCAGGTTCCTAACATAACTAAAGAAAGCCTTGCGATTATCCTTCGTGCCCTGTGCAATTTTTCTCTCGAAGCTGGCCTTAGACAATTTTATGAGTGCCAGTAGTTTTTTGCTAATACTGATCAGAGATGCCTTCCCTTTTTGGGATTTTGCTCTATCATGTAGTAGCTTCCTCCTTCTATTGTATAGTTTGTTTATGGCTGGGGTCCACCAGACAGGACGCCTGCCTTTGGAGGATTGGGTCTCGGTTTTATTTGGGATTGCATGAGCCATGCATTCCTGAAGGTGTTCATAGAATGCGTTTATAAAGGATTCTGCGGTCTGGGCCCTATTTTTCACAGGCCCGGGGGCTTTGAAAGATTCCACCTCGGTTTTGAGGAGTGTGAAATTTGCTTTAGAGAAGTTTTTCACTGTGGTTTTCTAGGCAGGGGTAGGGTCAGGAAGTGAATATCCAGTGAGATTAGTTTATGGTCTGATCTTACCAGTGAGGGATACACTACTGGTCTGGAGCAAAGAGTCCCCATGTTGGTGATGATCAGGTCCAGTATGTTTTCCCTTCTTGTAGGAGTGGTAACAAGTTGTTCCATAGCATTTGAGTTTATAAATTCTAGGAACCTTTGGGCTAGGGTGTTGGAGCTAGAGTAATGCTCCCAGTCTATGTTTGGGTAGTTGAAGTCACCCAATATAATGGTGTTTTGAGAGACCTTCATATTTTGCAGTGTTCTCAGGAAGGCCGAGTGGGGTTCCTGGGTTTGGGAGGGTGGTCTCTAGCAGGCTATAAACTGGAAGGCAGTTTTACCCACTGTTAGTTGTACATGGATAGTCTCTGATGCTTCGTGCTGTGCCACCAACCTGGAGGTGTGGGTATCTTTGATGAATATTGATACTCCCCCTCCTTTTGTGGTCCGGTCCAAGTTTTGGGGCCAAAAAGCATGGCATGAGGTATAACCTGGTAGTGCTGGGGTGCTCTCGGGAGTCTTCAACCAGGTTTCTGTTACTGCACAGATACTGATGTTCTCCATGCTAAGGAGAGTTTCGAGTGTGTGCATCTTGAGGTTTAGACTTCTGGCGTTGAGTAGCATTACTCTTAGTTTCTTATCCCTTGTGATACCTATGGAGGTGGGTTTGTCTTTTGAGCCTTGCCTAAAAAAAGGTATTATGGGGGTGGCAAGAGCCTTTGCCAATATCCAAAAGCCCAGGGGTGACAGGTGCAAGCCATCCCTAGCGAAGCATCGTGGCTTGTCGAGCATGTCATCCAAGACTGACAGGCATTGGATCCCCTTTGAATGACACCAATACTTAAGCCAATTGTTGAAATTGATCATCTTGTCTTCATATTGTGGCATCATTCTTGGTGAGGGTAAGATGCTACTCAAGGTCAGGGTCATACCGGCCTGGGCTACATGCTCAGAGAGCTCCTCTATGTCTCTTTTCATGTAGTCCAGGGAGGTACACCTCAGGTCATTCACACCAGCATGGACAATGACTGAGTCATATTTGTACTTGCCTTGGAGTGACCTGAGTGCTTATGTTATGTGACGGATCCTAGCGCACAACAGGCAGCTCACCGTGACCTTCTCCTTGTTCAGCCTGGTGAGCAGGACGTCAGTGTGCCTGACGATAGAGTCACCTATTACAAGTGTATCAGGTGTGTTGTTTAGCCTTAAGGGCTGTGACTGTTCGGGATACTAGCTTTGTGAGCTATGTGTTGCACATGTTTTGTTTTGGGGTAGCAGTTGCTTGGGAGGTCTCTGCTGCTTAGGCAGATTTTTATTTAGAGCCTCTGAGTATGTTTTTGTGTTTTTATGTGTTTGGTTTGCTGTTGTGGTAGGCCTATGTGAGATTGGAATTGTAGTGAGTGTGGTTTCCTTCTCCTCCTGACTGGTTACGCCAGTACTGAGTTGAGAGAGCTTAGCCTGCTGTTTGGCTATATGGTTGCATCTCTCACATGTGTTGGAATTTGTTGGGAGGAGGAGAGGGTTGTCTGTGTACATGAGGCAGTTGTAACATTGCCTCAAGATTCCCAGATTCACCAGCTGGACCAGAGAGGAGATTGACAACTGACCTTTGGACATGCTAGAATAGTATTGGGAATGCCTTTATAATTGAAAAAAAGGACCAATGGGGAACAAGGTACTCAAGGGGAGTTTGTGAGGGTGTAGTGCTTTTAATTTTTTAGTGCTGACTTATATAATTGCTTTAGTGAGCAAGTGCCAGGATTTAGAGTAGGAATAGGGTGTTTGTTATGAGAACTAGATCAGTTCTAAGGGAAAAAGTGAAGTGCAAACTTTGTGGAGCCAAGAATGGTTTAAACCCAATTAAGTGGCGCTGCCCAATGCTGCGCTATGCGCAAAATCACGCAAAGCTGCGCTAAAATGGGTTTTATATAGGGGGACTTGAAAGAGCTAGAAATTGGCCCAAAACAGCCAATAGACTACCAGATTCTTGTGCTGGGAACACCCCTCCAGGGATAGATAGGCTGCTCTAAGCTCCCCACTGCCACTGGTGAACAAAGAAGCCTCCCTTTATCCAAGAAAGGAAATGGGCAACACAGGAACTTTCCAAAAGTCCAGAATACTGCAAAGCCTGTATTTGGACTACTCTAGGTCAGGAAAGATGGGAAACAACGATCATTTTTTTTCTTTTTTTGCAACAAACAGCAGGAAAATGCAATAAATATGTAACGCAGGCTAGCGCACTTGAGTGTGTAACCTCAACAGGTAAATGCAACAAGCAGGACAAACTTTAAAAGTGTGGTGCAAAAACAACTTTAAACAGTTTCAAACAGTTCAAGAAGCAGAAATACTTGCAGTTTAGCTAGATTGGACAGTCGCCCAGGTAGTAGCAGGAAAAAAAACACTTTTATCAGGTTAGCAGTTGCTCGTTTAGCCTCTCTGCTGCTAGCAGCACTCTGCAGGACCACGAGGTGCTTGGCTGAGTAGTAACAAGTGCAAAAACCGTGCCAAAGTGGGTTTTATACAGGGGGACTTGAAAGAGCTAGAAATTGGCCCAAAACGGCCAATAGACTACCAGATTCTTGTGCTGGGAACACTCCTCCAGGGATAGATAGGCTGCTCTAAGCTCCCCACTGCCACTGGTGAACAAAGAAGCCTCCCTTTATCCAAGAAAGGAAATGGGCAACACAGGAATTTTCCAAAAGTCCAGAATACAGCAAAGCCTGTATTTGGACTACTCTAGGTCAGGAAAGGCGGGAAACAATGATATTTTTTTTGTTTTTTTTCTTTTTCTGCATCAAACAGCAGGAAAATGCAATAAATATGTAACACAGGCTAGTGCACTTGAGTGTGTAGCCTCAACAGTTAAATGCAACAAACAGGACAAACTTTATAAGTGCAGGTGTAAAAACAACTTTAAACAGTTTCAAACAGTTCAAGAAGCAGAAATACTTGCAGTTTAGCTAGACTGGACAGTCGCCCACGTAGTAGCAGGAAAAAAAACACTTTTATCAGGTTAGCAGTCGCTCTTTTAGCTTCACTGCTGCTAGCACCACTCTGCAGGTCCACGAGGAGCTTGGCTGAGTAGTAACAAGTGCAAAAACTGTGCCAAAGTGGGTTTTATACAGGGGGGCTTGAAAGAGCTAGAAATTGGCCCAAAACAACCAATAGACTACCAGATTCTTGTGCTGGGAACACTCCTCCAGGGATAGATAGACTGCTTTAAGCTCCCCACTGCCACTGGTGAACAAAGAAACCTCCCTTTATCCAAGAAAGGAAATGGGCAACACAGGAACTTTCCAAAAGTCCAGAATACTGCAAAGCCTGTATTTGATCTACTCTAGGTCAGGAAAGACGGGAAACAAGGATAATTTTTTTGTTTTTGTTTCTTTTTTTGCAACAAATAGCAGGAAAATGCAATAAATATGTAACACAGGCTAGCACACTTGAGTGTGTAGCCTCAACAGTTAAATGCAACAAACAGGACACACTTTATAAGTGCAGGTGTAAAAACAACTTTAAACAGTTTCAAACAGTTCAAGAAGCAGAAATACTTGCAGTTTAGCTAGACTGGGACAGTCGCCCACGTAGTAGCAGGAAAAAAAACACTTTTATCAGGTTAGCAGTCGCTCTTTTAGCTTCACTGCTGCTAGCACCACTCTGCAGGTCCACGAGGAGCTTGGCTGCTTAGTAACAAGTGCAAAAACCGTGCCAAAGTGGATTTTATACAGGGGGACTTGAAAGAGCTAGAAATTGGCCCAAAACAGCCAATAGACTACCAGATTCTTGTGCTGGGAACACTCCTCCAGGGATGGATAGGCTGCTCTAAGCTCCCCACTGCCATTGGTGAACAAAGAAGCCTCTCTTTATCCAAGAAAGGAAATGGGCAACACAGGAATTTTCCAAACGTCCAGAATACAGCAAAGCCTGTATTTGGACTACTCTAGGTCAGGAAAGGCGGGAAACAATGATATTTTTTTTTCTTTTTCTGCAACAAACAGCAGGAAAATGCAATAAATATGTAACACAGGCTAGCGCACTTGAGTGTGTAGCCTCAACCGTTAAATGCAACAAACAGGACAAACTTTATAAGTGCAGGTGTAAAAACAACTTTAAACAGTTTCAAACAGTTCAAGAAGCAGAAATACTTGCAGTTTAGCTAGATTGGACAGTTGCCCACGTAGTAGCAGGAAAAAAAAAACACTTTTATCAGGTGAGCAGTCACTCTTTTAGCCTCTCTGCTGCTAGCAGCACTCTGCAGGACCACAAGGAGCTTGGTTGAGTAGTAACAAGTGCAAAAACCGCACCAAAGTGGGTGTTATACAAGGGGACTTGAAAGACCTAGAAATTGGCCCAAAACGGCCAATAGACTACCAGATAATTGTGCTGGGAACACTCCTCCAGGGATGGATACACTGCTCTAAGCTCCCCACTGCCACTGGTGAACAAAGAAGCCTCCCTTTATCCAAGAAAGGAAATGGGCAAGACAGGAACTTTCCAAAAGTCCGAATACAGCAAAGCCTGTATTTGGACTACTCTAGGTCAGGAAAGGCGGGAAACAAGGATAATTTTTTTTTTCTTCTTTTTTTGCAACAAACAGCAGGAAAATGCAATAAATATGTAACACAGGCTAGCGCACTTGAGTGTGTAGCCTCAACACGTAAATGCAACAAACAGGAGAAACTTTAAATTACAAGCACAAAAGCCCGCTAAAGCTGGCTTTAAAGCAGGGGGTTAGAAAGAGATAGGAAATGGCCCAAAACAGCCAATAAGCTACAAGTCACTGGGCTAGAACCACTCCTCAAGGGACAGATAGGCTGCTCGGAGCTCTCCACTCTCACTGATGAACAAAGAAGCTTCCTCCTATCCAAATAAGGATATAGGCAACACAGGAACTATGACACAGCCCAGAGATCAGCAATACCTGAAGGCTGGACTATTCTAGTTCAGTAATGGCGGGAAACAAGGATATTTTTTATTTTTATTTTTATTTTTTTTTTTACAAAGTAGCAGAAATTAGGTACAGAAACACAGTAAATGCTTTAATTCAGCTAGCGCACTTGAGTGTGTAGCCTACCAGTTAAACTAAGCAAAAACAAACTTTAAAAGTGCAAAAAACTCAGAAATACAAGCAGGAATGCAATAAAACAACTTTGCAGAGCTTATTTAGTTAAAGAAACAGAGAAGTCTATATATACAGAAAAGCAGCTAAAACACACAAACACTTCAGATGCAGTGCAACCTAGAGCACTTGAGTTGTAGCAATATTAAGGCAATTACAGTTATAATAAATGCTCTGAAATATACTCTATATTTCCAAAATGTTTGAGAAGCACAGTCAGAACACAAGGAGATTCAGGCAAAAAAATATTTTTTTTTTTTGAAAGGGAAAATGGAGAAACAGAAGGCCTTATCAAATGTTCTCTCTGTGTTAGGTAGAATGAGCTAATGACACTAGACTGGGAGGAGTGTCACATATCAGATTTACAGTAGGGGTGGGCAACTGCAAAGCCACCAAGTATAAACAGCAAGACACCAACTGGGAGGGGGGTGGGGACAAAAACAATAGCCTACAGACAGTAAGCACTAGAGAAAGCCACAAATGAAAGTTTTTAAACAGATAAAGATTTGTAAAGATACAGAATGCTTTTAACTGCAAACAAATCGGTTACTTGTGCAGATTAGTTAATAGCAATAAAATACACTCAAA
>NC_056731.1:1071106024-1071293524 GCF_019279795.1 Protopterus annectens | reverse complement strand
AGGGATGAGCTTTGCTTCATATGCATAGGAAGCCTTTTCCAGAGAAGGGGTAACCGTTAACACACATACCTGTCCCCACAACATGTCCTATTTATGTTACAGACAAGAGTTAGGTCTTATAATGGGTATTTCTGATGCTATTTGTTTTGTGGATGTGTAACAAATCCATTAGTGTGGGCTCAGAAGATGCCTTGAAGACTAGGCATAGATCACTGTGCTGCAACTTATTGGACACCCACTACAGGGACAGTGGTCTGAAACAGTCTGCACATGACTTGCTGTTTACTCTCTGCATTCTTTTCATGTGGAATTTCTGTGGTCTCACAGTCTGTTGCAAATGCCTGTATTTATATGTACTTAGGTACTGTTGGCTTATTCCTTGTGTTCAGCTAACAAGATCGTTGGAAAGGCTACAACTGAAATATACCATTCTATCTAATTATTCTGTGCCACTAAAATATACAGTGGAGTGCACAAAGTGAAATAAAGCTGAATTATACAGCACGACAAAATTCATTACAATAAAATATATAGTCTCTAACTGCATCATATCAGTTTAACATTTGCTGTAAAAACTTAAATATATTATTCCATCTTGTTGAATGTTAATGTCAAATCAGTGGTTATGATTTAGGCTTGTACACATCAAGCAATCATAGGCTGACCCTGTCCATTAGGGACAAAGGTGCTAAGCCAGGTGTCAGTATGCTATTTCCCATTCATAGGTCCAAGTTATGCTTGAGAGGGTTAGGGATGAGCTTTGCTTCATATGCATAGGAAGCCTTTTCCAGAGAATGGGTAACCGTTAACACACATACCTGTCCCCACAACATGTCCTATTTATGTTACAGACAAGATTTAGGTCTTAGAATGGGTATTTCTGATGCTATTTGTTTTGTGGATGTGCAACAAATCCATTAGTGTGGGCTCAGAAGATGCCTTGAAGACTAGGCATAGATCACTGTGCTGCAACTTATTGGACACCCACTACAGGGACAGTGGTCTGAAACTGTCTGCACATGACTTGCTGTTTACTCACTGTATTCTTTTCATGTGGAACTTCTGTGGTCTCATAGTCTGTTGCAAATGCCTGTATTTATATGTACTTAGGTACTGTTGGCTTATTCCTTGTGTTCAGCTAACAAGATAGTTGGAAAGGCTACAACTGAAATATACCATTCTTTCTAATTATTCTGTGTCACTAAAATATACAGTGGAGTGCACAAAGTGAAATAAAGCTGAGTTATACAGCACAACAAAACTCATTACAATAAAAGATATAGTCTCTAACTGCATCATATCAGTTTAACATTTGCTGTAAAAACGTAAATATATTATACCATCTTGTTGAATGTTAATGTCAAATCCAGTCATGTTATAGCTTTGGAATTTGTTCACCGATGATTTTGAAAAATGGAAAGCACACAGTTTGCAATTTTATAAGGGTTAGTAGGCAATCACCGTAAAAGTCTTAAGACTTGACTAATGCTATGTAGTTTAAAACTTAACAAACAGGCTCCCCTACAGCTCATTGAAGTACATTTGCTTAGTAATTCAGTGGATAAATGTTAGTCTAAAGTCTGAATACCTGATTGCAGAAATCCACTGAGAAACAAGGGCCTGAAAGTGTCTATAATAATGGAAGTGATGTGTTGTTCTGTTAAGGCGCACATCTCTCCCCTGAGCAGTATGAACAACAAGGATCTATCCTCTTTCCTTCACTCAACTCCTCAAGTAAGAGGTAGTACTCAAACCCAGGACACCTAATCTGCAGGCAGTAAGGAGCCAGTGTATCAGTAACCACTTAATAGAGAAGAAAGTAATGGGCATTCAGACACTATTTAGATGAAACTCTAGTTTGTCCTTATGGTGTCGTTTGCACATATACCACAGGCCTCCACTACAGCGGCTGTAAGAAAATGCACATTGAAAATACTAGTTTTCTTCATCTTTCTTGTAGTTTGTTTACTAAGCGGTCGGTCTTTGTGACTTTTTTACCCTTTGGATTGGATGTTACTTTAATATTACAGACATTAGTCTGTTTTTCAAGTTTCTAAGGTATCCAAACAATCCTCCCATGCTTTACTGATGAGCTCAAAAAAGAACAAACCTTGGCACGTCTATACATAGTAGAATTTGGGTTTACTGGCTTGAGTGCCATAATAAAGGTGTGACTCAAAAAATAAAACATCATAGGCAGTCAGACACTATATAGGTGAACACTTTTATGTCCTTAAGGGATTATTTACATATATCCCATGACCTCCACTAGAAGAGGTTTTTATATATTGTACAGTGGAAAATCTAGCTTTGCTTAGTCTTTCTTGTAATTATTACTAACTGGTTTATCTGTGAGTCCTTTTTACCATTTTGTTTTGGATATTATTCAGGATAATTTGCAGTCACTCTAACGTTATGTGCATCATAGGTTCATAGATTCATAGGTTCATAGGTAGGTACTATTGGCCCTAGAGCCTATATAAGCCTAGCCAAAAAGGTACCCTGGCTTTCGCCACCCAAAAAAACTATTTTCCTCTGCCCCTGTTGAGCAGAGCCACAGAAGTTATCCCCGGGGTGAATTTTCTATTTCCCATCCAATCATCAAGATTTTTCTTGAAGAGTGCTAATGAGGAGCTTTGTTTGCTATAGTTAGGTAGTTTGTTCCAGAGTATGGGAAGTTTCTGCGACAGGAATCTATCCCTCCAGCATGTTCTGTTTATTGTGGAGACAAGGTTTAAGTCCCTAGAGCATGTAGCTCAGAGGGATTGGGATTTCTTTAAGTGGAGCATGTCCAACAGCTCTAGGTTTGACATAGCTTTGTATGTTAGGCAGAGATCACCTCTGAGTAGGCGATATGTGACAGAGTAAAGCTGGAGTTTTTTGAGACGGTCTGCGCAGGGCATCTGTTTGAGGCCAGTAATCCTCTGTGTGAAGTATTTCTGTGGCCTTTCCAGTTGTTGTAGATGTCTTGTGAGTTACATACCAAAAGGGGTATTGTAGTCTATAATGGGTGTTATGAGTGATGAGTAGATGGGGAACACTGACCTCTTTTTTCCTGGATGAGAAACTTTTTTTGATGAGGTGTGCCACGAAGAAGGATTTCATGACTACTGTGGCGATGGGATTATCAAAGGAGAGACTATTGTCCACCTGTGTCCCAAGGTCTGTTATCAAACTTTCAGTGTTAAGTAGACTACCCCCTATGTGGTAGTTCATGGGTACACAGTTTTTACCAAAAGGGTGACAATGCACTTTTTGGCATTGAGCTTGAGGCCATGGCTTTGACATCAGGCATCTGTCTCAGTGAGGCTCCTTTGTTGGATTCCACATAATTAGGAGTTCTGATTATGGCTCCTAGTTTGGAGTAATCTGTGAACTTCATTAGCCAAAGACTTTCTGTGTTAGTCTGTACTTTAGAGAAGTAGATACCAAACAGGAGAGGACCCAGGACTGACCCTGTGCTACTCCACTTGTCACTGGTCTGAAATTGGATTTGGAGTCTGCTACTTTCACAATGTGGGTTCTGTCAGTGAGCCAGTTGGTAACCCATCTTGTGACATAGGGATTTATACCTAGTTTAGTGAGTTTATTTATAATTCCAGAGTGGGGGATGGTGTCAAAAGTCTTGGCGAGATCTACATAGGCTGTGTGAACCACCTTACCTGATCTACGGCTTTGGTGACTACTTCAAAGGAGTCTATCAGGTTTAGGAGACATGATCTGCCTTTTACAAACCTGAACTGGGTGGGGTCCAGAGTTTGGAGAGTACCAATGTCTTTGTTTATAAGTTCCATGATGATATGCTCGATGGCCTTGCAGACCAGGCTCATCAGGCTAATGGGGCAGTAGTTACCAGGGTCCGTGGTGGATCCCCCTTTGTGGAGTGGGATAACCATCACTGTGCACCATTCAGTGGGCAGAAAGCCTGAAGTGAGGCTATGACTGAACATGGTACTTAGGTGGGGTGCCAGTTTGTTCTGTAGTCCATGTAGAATGCAGCCTGGGATGTTGTCAGGTACTATGGATGCTGTGTTCTTTGCTTTGGAGAATGTGGTTTTTACCTGTGCAGCCATGATTACAGGAACTTCGCATTCTTCTGGTATACAGATGGGCCATTTAGGGAGTGAGAGGGGGGTAAAGTTAGCACTGAACCTATCTTCCAGGATGTTGGCAATATCAGTTGGTTCTGTATATTTAGTGCCATTGTGCTGCAACTCAGAGCAGATCTGAGTTTTGCTATTGAGATTCTTGACATAGCTATAGAATGCTTTGTGGTTGCCTTTTAGAAACAGTGGTGATTTTGTTTTCGTAACTAGCTTTGGAGGATTTTATAAGGGATCTCAGCTTCTTACTGAGGCTGACCAGGGAGTTCCTCCAATCATAGGATTTTACTATTTTTTGCAGAAGTTTCTTTCTTCTGTTGTAAAGTTTGTTTATGGCAGGGGACCACCAGATTTTTTTGGAGGGGAGCATCTTGGTTCTGTTAGGGATAGCATGATCCATGCACTTGTGTAAGTGCTTATAAAGTGCATTTGTGTAGGATTCAGCAGTCATACCTCTATTGGCTATCTGGATGGGTGTCGTGAAGTTTGCCACTTCTGTCTTAAGAAGTGTGAAGTTGGCTTTGGAGAAATTTTTTACGGTGGTTTCCCTAATGGGGGGTGGGGGTGGGATGTGGATGTCTAGGGTGATTAGCTTGTGGTCTATTCTGACCAACAAGGAATAGACCGCTGGTGTGGAACATTGGTCACCCATGTTGGTAATAACCAGGTCTAGGATATTGCTGCTCCTGGTGGAGGTGTGGATAAGTTGATCTGAGGCATTGGAATTTATGAATTCCAGAAAACATTGAGCAAAAGATTTGGTACATGAGTATTTTTCCCAGTTAATGGTGGGGTAGTTGAAGTCGCCCATTATTACGGTGTTGGGTTGTACCCTAATATATTCCAATGTATCAAGAAATGAGGAGTGGGAATCCTGGGGCATGGTGGGGGATCTGTAGCAAGCTAAAATTTGGATTGCGGTCTTGCCCAAAGTTAGTTGCACTTGGATAATCTCGGATGCATTATGCTGAGCAACTAGTCTGGAGGTGTGGATATGCTTAATGGATATGAACACGCCTCTGCCTTTAGAGTTTCAGTCTAGGTTAGGTGGCAGAAAGGTGTGGTATGAATTATAGCCTGGTAATGCAGGGGGTGCTCTCTGGAGCCTTGAACCAGGTCTCTGTCACTGCACAGATGTTGATGTTCTCCATTTTAAGGAGTGCCTTGAGTGAGTGCATTTTGAGGTTTAGACTTCTAGCATTCAGTAGCATTACCCTCAGATTTTGCTTGCTTGTACCTATTACGGTGGTGAATTTTTCATTTGAACATTGCCTAAAAAAAAGCACTATAGGGGTGGCAAGAGCCTTAGCCAGTATCCAGAATCCCAAGGGCAACAGGTGCAGGCTATCTCTAGCAAAGCATCGTGGTCTGTCGATCATGTCACCCCAGGAAGACAGATACTGGATTTCCTTAGAATGATACCAGAAGCTTATCCAATTGTTGAAGTCAGTCATTTTGTCCTTGTACTGTGGTATCATTCTGGGTGATGGCAGGATGCTACTCAAGGCTAGGTTCATACCTGCCTGGGCTACAAGATCAGAGAGTGCCTCCATGTCTCTTTTCATGTAGTCCAGGGAGGTACATCTCAGGTCATTCATACCAACATGGACAATGACAGAGTCATATTTATACTTGGTGTAGAGTGACCTGAGTGCATGCGTTATGTGGCGGATCCTGGCACCCAACAGGCAGCTGTCAGTAACTTTCTCCTTGTTTAGCCTGGTGAGTGGTACATCAGTATGCCTGACTATAGAGTCTCCTATGACTAGAGTGTTGGGTACGTTGTTATGCCTTATGGGCTGTGGTTGGGTGGCACACTGAGTCTGTGAGCTATGTGTCATTTGGGTTGTGTTTGGGGGGTAGAGTTTGCTTGCGTTTCTGCTTTGGAGGTCTCTGTTGCTTGGGCAGATTTTTATTGAGAGTCTATGTGAATATAGGTGTGTCTTTTGTGTTTCTATGTGTGTGTTTTGGTGGTGTAGGTTTTGAGGGACTATGTGATGAGTGTGGTGTGGTGCAAGTGTTTACCCTCTCCTCTTGACTGTCTAGTCTAGTCTTGAAGAGAGATTTACTTCCAGTTTGGTCAAGCTTATTTATAAGTTCTGTGTTTCTTAAGTATGGCTAAATAATCCATGTAGTGGTGAGCTCAGAAGAAGTTTGATGCATGGCATGTCTACAGCTTGTGAAGTATGACTTTATTAGACTGAATGCAAGAGTAAAGACTTAAATTAAAATAAAAAAGTCATGAGCATTTAGAAGCAATGTAGCTGAAATACCAGCATATCCTTAAGGGGCTGTTTCTATATATCCTATGGGCTTTCTGTACAGTGAAGACTCTAGCTTTGCTGGTGTCTTCTCTTAGTATTTTACTAAATGGTTTGACTGTATGATATTTTTTACCTGTTGGTTTCTATATTTGAAAACCTTAGCAGAACATTCACAGGATCACAGGATCACATGAGGTTACTAGGCTACTGGCCCTGAGGCCCCTATAAGCCTAGCCAAGAGTTTAACCCATGTTTAGACAAGTCAACACCCGATGCCTCTGTACAGCAGGGACATGGGTAGAAATCCAGAGGTGTATTTTCTGTTTCCCATCCAGTTATCCAGGTTGCGCTTAAAAAGGGGTAAAGAGGTACTCTGCTTGACATGGAGAGGGAGTCTATTCTATGCATGGATCATGCAATCCCTAACAGAACCAAGACGCTATCCCCCAAAAAGGAAGCCAATATGGTGGTCCCCCGCCACAAACAAACCCCACAACAGAAGAAAGAAACTGTTGCAAAAAAGAGCAAAATCCCATTGATCTACATGAATTGTTTTCAGACTGAGACTGAGGTGTAGACATGCCAAGCTACTTTAACTTGTCTAGTTAAGTGGCTTTGCTCAAACTTACACAGGAGCAAAATAGAGGGAGAAAGCTCCAATCCCTAGAAAAGATGAAACATTACATTAACAGGTGCCTTAATATACTGTACTAGCCACCAGATAGCTCTGCCAGTTCCCTTTAAAAATATAGACCAACAGATTTTTCATCAGCTTGAGTATTCTGGTGAATAAGCTGTTAGACATTATAATGTTTGGCATTATTATTTGACTAAAATCCTCAATGGGATAAACATGTTTGAAGGACAGAGCAACAACATTAGGCAAATTCAGGGATAGCTGAGTGGTAAGATGGAAAGTTAACTAATACAGAGATCCATAAATGGAATATCCACAGCAACTTTCATAGCCATTTTGTACTTGTGCAACTCATAGTATTCCCTGTGGTAGCTAAGTGCCATGTAACAGAGACTTTTTTCTTTCCTGTACTATTTCCTCCCATATGATAACTCTTCATTTTTCACCCTTGCAACCTCCTCCTTTCTCATCCTCATTTATCCCCCATCGATGTAATGCAGTTTAGTTCACTACTTTGTTGCATGGCAAATGAAACACACTGGCTGATGCAAGATGACTATTCAAACAACAGCCAGTTATCTTTTACTGACTGCTTTGGTAGATTATCCTACATAACTATTTGAAGATAGGTTATGATATTGTTTGAACTAATACATTTTTACTAAATTCTATTTTTCACTCAGAAATACATTTTTGATTTAGGTTTATAATTTCAAAGATCTGCACTATTGAAAGTTTACTAATATAAGTGCAATGCAGCTGGTGGTTAACTAAGGTGGGAATTCAATAAAGCTTACATGGAATGATTTTCCATGTAGGCATAGTGGCATGACCCCAACATGGAAACCGGCCACCGAGCGATCCAATAAACAGACCAGAGAGGCTTGCATGAACCTGCAGACACAGCAAGTGTCCGTGGAATGCAAATCACCTCATAAGCTGGTGAAACCCATGCAAATGAGGGTGATTTGTGATCCAATAAGCAGAAAGGCACCATGTACGTGCCGTGTTGGTGTCAGAAATGTACGCAGAAATTAACCGTGTACAGAAATGTAAACTTTAAACAGGGGCTGTAAAAGCCCAGAAAGAAGGTTGGATATTGTACTGTAGGCATGCAAATAACCAAAACTATAGCCAGTGAGTCCAAAAAGCAATGCAAATCATTAAAAATATATATATTTTTTTAAACTTATATTGTTTGTGCAGCACGCAGCAATGCACAAACATGCCGTAATGCAAAAAAAATAAATAAATAATTAAAATATTGAAAAACTGAAAATAAGACATTTGCAAATATAATGCAATATAGTACCCTGTATGCAGAGTGTACAATGGCAGGTTTCAGTGGTTGCTAAGGAGACAAGCCCTGGAGTAGTAAAGTATCCAGGGTATATTCAAGTAGCTGTATGCAAATGAGTTTGGGTTACTGAATAGCAAAAAGGGCTACTGTGTCCACAAATACAACCCATGGTAGGGCTATAACCATGTAGGTAGTTCTAGAACAAATAGCTGACTTCAAAAGGTAGTTTGTCACACCATGCTTAAGCATATTGGAGCTCAACCGCACCCGTTTGCGCTCAGCTAAGCACATCTAAGAGGGGGGGGGTGTCCATTGTTGCTAAGATGTGTTTAGCCCCGTGGCATGTGTTTTAACTGGCTTAAGCTGAGTTGGAGGTGTTTCCAGACTTCTCAGCACTGCTTATACTAGCGCCGCAGGTTTGTGCACCACACCATCATGCTTAGCAGTGCAACAAATAAAAAAATAAATAAATAAAAGGGAATAGCCTGGGAAAGCGAATCAAGTATAAATGACTGATAAGCACTGTTTCACTGACACTTCACACCCCTCAATGATAAATCTGCTAGGTGGAATGCATCATAGTCAGCCAATCACACAGGCTACATCTGCGGCACATCAGTATAAAGTATGCATATATCCTCAATCTGATTTATCCCACATACTCTGCACCATTGGAGTACACACTTGGGAATTTTAACCGACAAAATGATAGGGGTTACTGCTGCTCTGCTATATCTGTATGTGCTAGATGCTGAGGTCAGTGCTGATGCTGATGCTGACAATAGACCTAGACTGAGAAGGAGAAGAGTGTTCAGGCCCAGGGTAACCTTCCAGGAGCTACATGAGCTGGAGATAGTGGAGCGCTACAGGATGGACAGGGACATACTACAAAAACTCACCAAGCTCTGCCACCTTCAACTCAGACCCAGAGCCAACAGAAAGGAACCCATCCCAGTGGAAACAAAGATATGTGTAGCCTTAAGAATACTAGCTACATGTACTTTTCAAAGACCTACTGAGGACATGATGTGGTTTTCACAGGCATCAGCATCCATGGTACTCCACCAGTTCCTTGCTGCCATGCAAACACATACCAGTGAGGACATGTATTTACCCCGCACCCCTAAGGAAAGGGCCAGCAATATGCATCTCTTCCACCATGTAGCACACTACCCTAAACTACTGGGTGCCATAGACTGCACGCATGTGCAAATCAAAACACCACCCTGTGAGGAGGGTAGAGCCTATGTCAACCATAAGGGGTATCACTCCGTCAACTGCCAGGTCATGTGCAATGCCCAGGGCATTATCATGACTGCATGAACTGGCATCCCTGGCAGTTATCATGACTCCCACATTTGGCATACATCACAGCTGTACCAGAAGTTTGCCAGGAGGGACATCCCATACGGTCATCTACTAAGGGATGCTGGCTATGCGCTGGAACCATGGATGATGACACCCATCAGAAATGCACACACCTCCTGAACAACACCAAAATGAGGCACACACACAAACTAGGAACATCATAGAGCATGTGTTTTGGCTGGTCAAGTCACGGTTCCACTGCCTCGATATATCTGTTGGAGCCCTGCAATACTCTCCAGCCACATGTGCACACATGTCCACAGTGTGTGCCATGTTACACAATGTGATTCTGTGGGAGCAGTTGCAGCAGAAACATCACAGGGAAGGGATACACAGCCCCCCCACCATTGACAAGCTCCCCACAGCCACAGAGGGAATCAGAGCAGGAACCCCCCCGAGTCTCTCCCTGTAGGCAGACATAGGCATCCCCAGTATGCCCTGGTCTTGGCAAAGAGGCAATGCATAGCACATGCACTGACAGCCTAGGGTCGTAGGCACTGACAACTTACTCCAACTGACATACACAGTAAAAAGGATGCCAACCACACCACACAACCTGTACCTTACCATGTATTGGCTGTGTACTGCATGCATCCAGTAGTCAGCCCTGAAGTACTGCTCTCTCAACTGCTGCAGGCACAGGTAAGTTACTCTTCTTTACAACAAATGTATGGAGTACTAGACTATGATAACATATGTATGGACCTGCTGCATGTATGCAAGGAAATAGAGTGGGCTACCGGGATAGCTGCAGACAACTGAAAGCTATGTGGGACAACAGGAACTCTTTGCCTAGTACTGGCCACCACATAATATTCAGTAGGCCCCAAGCCAGCAAAACCCACTGCACTATGTGATGGAATTGCAAACAGCGGAGTCATATGAGAGATGCTTGACTGTCAATGCTAATGTCCCCTACACCCAACACACCACTGTTCCCATACAACTGCAGTAACATTATGCTTGCAAGATAATAGCAGCAGACCACACAATCCCAGGGCTGTCCCAATCAACCTGGTGACATATTCCATTTCCAAAATATGCAGGGGTCAATGTGCTATGTATTTCTGTGGTTGATAATGTCAGGAATTAAACTGTACTGTCTGGTGGCTGTCATGGCTTAGTGGACTAAGTACATTACCACAATGTGCATGGTTCGAGACTGGCTGCACCTACTATTTTGCATGTGAGCTACACCTATGGTAGGAGTTCTACAGACTGTCCAAATGTCACTATTTGTTACTGCAAGAAAGCTGGACAAAGCCAGAGACATGGCTTGACTTACAAAGCCATGTCTGACCCAACCCTGTTAGATAAGCTACATCTAAAAAAATCCCAATCCCTCCTCACCACATGCTCCAGAGACCTCAACCTCATTACCTCAATCAACAGAACATGCTGGAGGGACAGGTTCATAACCCAGAGACTGCCCATGCTCTGGAATAGACTTCCAATACACATCAAGCAGAGCACCTCACTGATACTCTTCAAGAGAAATTTTGATGAGTGGATGAGAAATAGAAAACTCACCCGGGAAATCACTTCAGTGGCTTTAATCGATAGAGACACTGGAAACTAACATCGGCTGGCACAAGGCCAGGGCAATCCTATGGGCTAGGCTTGTAAAGACCCAAGGGCCATTAGCCTAGTACACACCTATGAACCTATTGAGGGACAGGGGGCCACAGATATGGACAGTACACAGCTCTGAGTAACCTAGATGGTTTCTAGTAGAACACCAGGTTGTAACAAGTCAGAGTAGCACCAGGATGTAAAGGCCATCACGTAACTGTGTCAGTACTTACAACAAGTCAGTGGGCACCATCATACCCCTCAAATGTACAGAGTGTCACAGAATGTCCACATTTTGCCTCATATTTATGGCCCGTTTTTCATAGCATTGCAGGTTCCTGGCAAACTAGTGGCAAATCAGTAAAGGTTGATGTGAGAAAATAATGACAGACAGTTGAGATGCAGACTTCAAACCCATCACAACATTCATGCTAATGCAAAGCCTGTTATTTTACCAACTGTCTAAGTTTGTAAAAGCAATATTAAAAACTTCTCCCTCTGTTTGGGCATTTGTCCCACTTTTATATATGATGTTGTCCAGATTTCTGTCTCTAAGAGGTTAAGAGGTATGGGCACCATCTACACTTATAATAACAGTACAACATAAACCATCTAAGGCCCAGAGCAATATTAAAACTTGTCTCTATCTTTGGTTCTGTGTCTCATTTTTATATATGGCATTGTCCAGATTCTGGCTCTAAGAGGTTGAGAGGTATGGGCACCATGTAGACTTATAATAACACTACAACACAATCCATCTAAGGACCAGAGCAGACATATGGGGCACAATGCTGGACAACCTACAAAATAGGTACAGTCAGATGTGTGTAATCATACCCCAGTCACAGCATACCTACAACTACATAAAGTAGCAAACGTGGACAAACCCAGGAACTGGAGAAGAGCAGGACAAAGGCCCACATATAAGGAGAAGGAGGAACTACTGGCCAGACAAATGTAGAAAGTGCAGAATAGAACAGGTCGTGCAGTAGCATGGGTTTCCAGCAGTGCATGGAGTCAATAACCCAAATGCCTGTCAGTAGTTCCTCATGTCAATCTATAATGATCTGTCACTGATGTATCAGGAAATCACATTGCTATGTAAAATGTACCAGACATATGATGAAAAACCCTGTTCAGTCTAATACACTCTGTAGACACCTTAGATATGAGTCAGATATTATGGACAGCACACAGCCAGGAAATTCCTCGAGCATTATATCAGGGAGGTGCTAGTCTGTTTAATCCGGTTCAGCAACCAATTGGCTGTAGCACAGAAAATCAAGGATTGGAGTACAGGTAGGTCTGGCCTGGAGTCCCCTTGTAAGTACTGATGGTCACAATGGGCATGCTCCTACTCTTAGCTAGTTTCAGCCCATGTCTGAAGCCACATCTGACTATAGAACTGAGATGTCCATATATATTTGTGCATATGGGCAGCTATGTATACCTAACTGTCTTTCCCTATCCCCATCAGACATGATTACCCTTATCTATCTGTATGTGGCACATAAGATATATATGGATCTGTAGAGTTGTATATATATATATCTATATATATATATATATCTATATATATATATATATATATATATATATATATATATATATATATATATATATATATATATATATATATATATATATATATATATATATATATATATATATATATATATATATATATATATATATATATATATATATATATAGATATATATATATATATATATATATATATATATATATATATATATATATATATATATATATATATATATATATATATATAGAGAGAGAGAGAGAGAGACATAGAGCGACAGAGAGACAGAGAGAGAGCAAGAGAGGGACACACACACACACACACACACACACACACACACACACACACAGAAAGCTATAAAGTGATGTAGTGCTGCACCCACTTGTACACCATTTGTAACCAGTGGCACGTGCAATTAGTATGGTGAGCTACAGTGTGTAACAGTAGGTAGATAGAGGTTCTAATCTCACATCAACCATCTTGTGTGTGCTTGTGTAGATATTGCACATGCAGCAGTATACACAGGCCTATGTCTGTGCAATGGTCACTCATTTTTATGGCCCTGTGACTAGCGTCCTCCACAAGAGTGGCCTCCTTGTCAACAGCTGCTTATGTCATCCACCTCAACAGCAGTGGCAGACACTTTTCAAATGCATAAGCTCCATGGTGCATGCAATAAGTACATTGCACTTTAGTCTATACAACTAGATAGGTATGGGTTCCAATCCCAGCAGCGGCAACTCAGTGAGTGTGTGTGTGTGTAAGTATATCCACTTGTAGCAGTGTGTATGTCTTGTCTATGTGTGTGCAATGCCAGTACATTTTAATGCCTGTAACTACCTGGTAAACCCCATTGGCTTACTTTACATGGGCCTGCAGATGTCATCCACCTTAGAAGCACAGTTACACACACTCCAGAAATATACGCTCTGTTAGCGCATGTGATAAGTACATATATAACTAGAATGGTAGGGGTTCTAATCTCAAAACTGACAACTGTGTGTGTAAGCATATCCCTTAGCAGCCAGGTGGCTGGTGTGTGTGTGTGTGTGTGTGTGTGTGTGTGTGTGTGTGTGTGTGTTTTCACGCGCGTGCAATGGTTATACCACTTTAAGGACCTGTGCAAACTTGTTAACCACCCCCCTCACTGACAACCTTTACAGCACTTGCAGATGTCATCCACCTGAATAGTAGTGTCAGACACTCCAAAAACAAATAAGCTCTGTGACGCATGTGATATGTAGTGTGTGTGTGTGTGTGTGTGTGTGTGTGTGTGTGTGTGTGTGTGTGTGTGTTTGTGTATCCCTTTGCAGCAGTATGACTGTGTTCAGGTCACCACCTGTCTCACTGTGCATGTTGCAGTTCATGCTTGACCAGGTGTGTCCTGTAAAAACAACTAAAACAGTACATATGTCCCAAGAGTATAGGACAGCAATAAATTCCTACATTTGTCTAATAGTTGCATAAAGCAGTCATTTTACACCAGAAACACCTACATGTAATTAAAATAGAATAATCTAGGTAAATGCTACAAAAATAAGCTGTTATATTGGCAAAAAAGTGGAGTCTTGTCCTTTGCACTTGACGTAGGTAAGGTTTGTCCTGTCAAGTCTCACATTACTATTAAAATGTCCCACATTGGGCATTTGATAAGGTGGAATCCCTATTCTGTCTTGCCTACGTATGTGCAGTATGCTTACATTATGAAGTCCTGTGAGTAGCTGCTGCTCCTAAATAACTCACATGTATGTAGACATGAAAGCAATCTGCCACCACCCATATTTGTAGGTACTATCCAAGGTTGTGGATGACTGAAAGTTGTGGGTTGTCTGTCATTGACCCACAAATGATGTTAACACACTGCAACAGGATCTTACATCAACTAAAGACTGGTGCCAAAGTCCTGGGCTCAAGCTAAAATCAGAAAACTGTACCATCATACCACTCTTCAAGGACACAGCCTCACTGCTTGCCACATCAATGGCAACCCCCTAAACACACAACCTTTGTTGAGAGACCTAGTTACTCAGGTAGATAACAGTTTTGCAATCAACCATCATGTAGCAGCAGTGGTCAGAAATGCCTTATACTTGGTTCACCTCATAGGTAAAGGGATTGCAGCCAGAAAAAAAGGTGGTCTTTACCTCTGTATAGTCCTGTCAGTAGACCAAAAATTGAGTACAATGCCCCATTTGCTATGTACCTAGTCAGACATCCACACCAACTGGAAAGGACACAGAAATACCTCACAAAAGTAATCCATGGCCCCACATTGGAATGCAACCACCTTGGAACAGCTAGATGCCACCCCCCACATGAGGTGGAGGTTCCTTGCAGTTGATATTAAACAACATTGGTCACCACTGCAACAACCCTATGGTATCATCCTCCGTGGTCAAACAAACCATAAAGCAGTTGCGTTTGCAGTCACCATCTCCCACAATACCCATCTAGCTAGGGTCAGACATACAAACATCGTCAAAGTTGATTACAGCCTCCTGAAGGATGGTATAAATAGCTTTGAGGCCTTCTCCCCCTCTGTAGGAACTGGCACCAATATCCACAAATACACAAAAGTACTATAAGTACATTTGTATAGATGCATGGAGTCAGGTATATCTGACAGGACTACATCATCCACTGCAAGGATAAGTAAACTATCTGGGGACATCTTCAATAAGTAGTTTCTATAACAGGGATGATGTACTGCTGTCCGAGACAAAGAAGGAGCAGGTGCCCAATTTGAATCAATTTTGCCTTAGCCTGAACAAGCCAATAAGAGCACTACTGCAATCCTGCAAAGCAAACTCCGAGCCTACATTGGCAACATCCACCACAGGCAATCATATCTCCTTCTTCACATATGTCTGCAACATTAAAGGAAAGACTCAGTTCTACTCCGAAGTGGTGGTCAAAGACACCAGATATACAAGTGCTGTAGATATAACAAAGTTGATGCCTGTCAGAGTCAGTGAAAGCATCACCCTGTCCCCCTCATCAGTACATCAGGACATACCCAGTACCTCCCTTTTCCCCTTATATGAAGGGAGCAGATCATTACTGCCATCTCAAAGTCATGGTATACAGCCTCCATGGAAGCCAATTCACATCACAGGATGCATCCTACATGACACCAAGTATGTACCTGCAGCACCATAAGGCACTGTATTCGACCAAAGCCTGAATACTGCCTTTGTCCCAACCAAGTGGAGGACACCCACTCTCACCCCTTTATACTTTGGTGGAACATCCTCCAATCTGATACATTATAGACCCATCAGCCTAACTAGGCTGATCTGCAAGGCCATGGAACAGTTTACCATGAACCTCATTCACAAGGCCTTCATGTAGGCCTTGGCCCTTTTCCTGGCCTGTGAGATGGACATTATCGAGGTGTGGGGACTACAGCATCACAGAGGGTAGGTAAAAATATGTCCACTGTTTGGATTCATGGGCTATGTCCACAGTTTTGCATGCTATGTTTGGCCATTGGGAACAGACTTTCTGATTATGTGGCACTCTAATGTTTAACAATGTGGGTTGAGGCCAGTAAAGGGACAGCCTAACTAGGCTGATCTGCAAGGCCATGGAACAGTTTACCATGAACCTCATTCACAAGGCCTTCATGTAGTCCTTGGCCCTTTTCCTGGCCTGTGAGATGGACATTATCGAGGTGTGGGGACTACAGCATCACAGAGGGTAGGTAAAAATATGTCCACTGTTTGGATTCATGGGCTATGTCCACAGTTTTGCATGCTATGTTTGGCCATTGGGAACAGACTTTCTGATTATGTGGCACTCTAATGTTTAACAATGTGGGTTGAGGCCAGTAAAGGGACAGACAAACGTGAGTGACATACGTCATTTGCATCAGAAAATGCATGCTGCTGCAGTAGCTACTTGTGTATCAGCTGTATATGTTTGTAGGGGAAGACTGTGACACATGTTCCTGTCACTTGACCGTTCCCCCCAACCCTTTATGTATGGGTGTTGTGTGGATTCCCTGTTCTAGGTGGTTGGGAGGTATGGTAGGTCTGTAGCAGGTAGCTGACCATACTGCTGCATATGTTTCAGGCTGCAGCTGCTGCATTCTGCCCAGGAGTCATACTGGGGATTGTGAACACACTGGGGGACAGAAAGCTGTTTACATCAGTGAAGAAGCTGTTTCAGCTCTGTTGTCACAGCAAAGCCATGGTAAGGGTACCCATAACAGTCCAGGTGAGGCATGTGCCTCTGGTACATATGTTATGTAACAGTGCCATCCAGAGAGGGGTAGGTGACAAGTAGGATGCCTATACATATATGTGAAGTGTGTCCCAACCTACAGGCCTTTGATGTGCTAATATGGGTGGCAGTTACTGCAGTATCATCAACCGGTTCTGCTTAAAATTGCAAGGCTCACTCATTTTGTACTCATCAACTTTGTGTTGTTTTGACAAGAATGTACTTGACATGTGATAGACTGGAATGTAAGCCAGGACTGTGGGTGGCAAAATGTAAAGCATGCTAGGAATGTAGCAGCTTGCGCTGCTGAGCTGCTGAGTCAATCCCACAGTAGGTGTATTAGCGAGACATATGTGCATACATACAGTGTGTTACACAGGATTGGCATGAACATGTGTGCTCAGATGGGTATGACGTGTGACAACTGTCTGTAATGATTTTCTAATCTCAATCTGTACTGACTTGCCAGTACTTCAGCACACAGAATAGGTTTTGTGACAACCTTGCCAAACGTAGGTGGCACAACTGTGGACATTCTGCAACAGTCTCTGCAATTGTCAGCTGTGCCTGCTACCTAGGCCTCACATCCATCCATCAAGAGTTATTTCACTGTGTATTTGTTTGTATCTGCATCACAGTCCCAAGTATGCTGTCATTTTTACCATTATATGTACAAGCAGTGTGTCACTGACACTCAGGATATGTTTATGGCAACAGCTGCTATACTTTAGAGCTGTGTGACCTAGTGGGCTAATGGACTAGCACTAATTTGGAGCCTTACAACTCAGAAAGAGGGTTGTGGGAAACATAACTGTATTGATTAATTGTTGTAATGATTGATTGTGGGCAGCATATGTGGGGGCAAAATGGAGAGTTATGAATGGGGCAATTTGTTTGAGGAACAGATGCCCATTTTTTTTTTTTAAGGAGAGAGGGGAATGTTGCGGAAGGGATATAGGTACGTGTGGGTAGGTAAGTTGGGTAGGAGATGTAGCATTTGCAAACAGACAAGACAGACAAGGCAATAGACAGGGGTGGTGTATGATACATGAGGGGGGGTAAACACCTTGGATGGGGAAGATGTGGAATCGGAGAGTCATGTGCCGCCAGATGGTAGCAGTGGGACTGAGCTCCCCACCCATGGGCAGTCACCACTGCTCCTTCACGGCCCCGAAGGTGACTGTGATGGGGGCTGGGTGCTAGTGGAAGCCTGCCCCTCCAAGTTGGTCAGTCTACCCTCAATCTGGCGCAGCCTATCATTGAACTGTTGGTGGATGATCCTGTGTGCCATGCCTGGTAGCTCTCACTGGGTGACAACTCCCTCTCTGCGGCAGCTCCCAGGGGCGATGGGCCCCATCCCCTGAGGTGGTTCCACCCATAGGTGGTGCAGGACCAGTGGAGAGGGCAGCACCAGTTTGGGTCCCAGTTGTGGTGGGACCCAGTGCCATGGCCATTGAGGTAGCATAGGTGGATCCACGGGAACTAGCCTACCCAGTCGAGCTATGGTATTGAAGTTTTTTCAAAGTGCATAGGTTAGCAGTGAACAAGAACATTTCAACGTTAGTTATAACAGCATTCCAGGTTGTTGGAAAGAACCCAGTAAGATAACATTGCCTAGCATATGGAACACAACAATATACGGAATAACAATCAGTATTGTAACAGTATGCCAGTAACAGGTACAGCGAAAGGCCAGCAACATAGGTAATTCAGCAAAGTATGCTAGTATGCAACCATTGTAATAAATAACAATACTACAACACAAGGCCCAACATAGCATTTTGAAAAAGACATGTTAAAAATAAACCATATCATCTAATGTATGGGAATAATAAGTTATGTTGCAGATAATGGGTGGGGAGTGAGAGAAAAAACATTCCATTACTACCAATATAGGCTATATTTTTGCAACAGTACTATCATATACTGTACAGGTCTGCCCTTACTTTATGTCTACAAGTGCCCGATAGCTTCTGTAGCACCTACATAACTCGCAAGCTATCCACATGAACAGTATGAGCCAAGCTGTAACACCTATAGGTACACAACTACAGGGGAGAGGGACATATATGACTACAAAGGTGTACTGTGGACTGATATAGTTTGACTCTGCTGTTCACATAAATTAATTGGATGTTAAATCCATCTCCAAGGGATTTGGCAACAGTGATCACAATCTGTGACAGCATGACACTTGAGAGACATGTATCGTGCACAGTACAGAGAGTTTGAAAGAAAAATCAATTACCCATGCTAACAGCATCTACAACCATTTATTTACCTGTAATTCCTGTGGGGAGAAAAGCTGTTAACAATACATAACTGTTCCTATAAATATTTAGTAATACATGTCCCTGGATTCAAACTCTGGTGTGCGTGTGACAAAATGTACATTACATGCAGTGATTATCAAACTGAGCTACTGAGCCATAGCTCTGTATCAATTGAATGTTATGTGTCAAGAGCTTACCTGGTTACAAAGTATAATCTGGTAATAGAGATGGAGTCTTATACAAGACTGCAGTGACATTGGAACACACATGCCTGAGAGTCATGCATGACAGAGATAGTATGCGAACTGTGCATTAATACATGGAATGCAGGTGTAGATGATTCACCCCAGTGGGTAGACATATGTGTGATGTATACAGACCATATCAGAGTACTGGGTTGGCTACCTGACCCATATAAAGGTGCAGATGGTATATTTGCAGTCTACAGCTATTACAGTTTCATACTTGCCTGCAGCAGAGTATCTAAAAGCAGGAATGCATGTAGCTGCAATGCAATGGTTAACACCACACAATCCTGAGATATACCATTTACATTTGGTGTTCCTGTAATTGATGCAGATCTTAGTGCAGAACAAATATCAGAATGCATATTTATATCTTGTAGTACAGTTTCACATCTACAGTTTAGCAGGACACTCTTTATTAGCTAACCTTCAGTCAGTTATTGGTGTTATTCTCATTTGTACATCACAGCAGCTGTAATACTTGATTCCATGACCAACAACCCAAAATACACCCATAAAATTCAATACCACAGCTTTATTTGGGGTGACATCATGCAATGGTTTTATATATGTAAACAGTCTTTGTTAATGAATGATTCCAATAATGCAGGTGTTGCTATACCGCTGTAATTCCTCAATTAAAGCAGCAGACACTTTTGTATTTCCTTAACATAATTATTTCAGCAGAACTTTATTTCATTAACATTATTAATGCAGTACAACATTATTTCCTTTATATTATTAATGCAGTACTAACTATATTTCACTGACATTATCAGGTTTCATGCTTTCATCTTTATTAACTGTACCTGCCATTACTCACTTATATCAGTCCAGGCGTATGACTACATGCATTGCAGTACACTAAAAACTGAATATACCTTCTGGCAGTTAGTAATTTAACTCTTTCTTTTTTATTTGACTATAGATTGTAAGATACAGCAGTATTCACCTCACTCACACTGTATGGGTCTCCAGGTTGTGAGCTCTCTCCTCTGCAGCTGTGAAAAGACCAAGGATCACTGGACCACCAGGCTGATAAAATGCAAGCCCTTTATTAAAACAATAAACAAATATAAAACCAGGTGAGAGCTTTTGGGTTTACCTCTTCATCAGACAATGCATTCTACATTAAGGCTCAGTTTTAAATAAGCAATAACCAGTTATCATTCTGTATTGAACCCTTCTCCTCTTTAGGGCGGGCTTAATGGGAACAACCCCATTCATAGCAGGGGTTCTATTTGCTCTTAATTCAGTTATCCATTTAGCCTCATTATACTCTGTTAAATTTGTTATATCATCACTGCTGTGCCTGGAAGAATGCACCCTCTCCAACTCCTGCCATAATCTCTGCAAAGATCAAACTCCAACACATTCTGGCAGTATTTGCACCTATTGCACTTAAATAAGATTGTTTTCCTGCCCTTTGCCACCATTGGGCAATTTTTAAAAATGCTCAGCTTCGCTTAGCACCATGCAAGCCCATTGAGCTCAGCCCAGCAGTGCTTAAATTGGTAATGCTTAGCAATGCTTAGCAGTGTGTAAATCAGCTTAGCTGAGCTAATGACTGTTTAAACGGGGAATGCTTACCAGTGCCCAAACCATCTAAGTGGAGTTGTGTGTTGCTACGTACTGCTAAAATGGTTCCTGTTTAAGCACTGCTTGGCTTAGCTTAGCAATGCTTAGTGAAGCTTAGCTAAGAGCAAACCAGATAAAAAAAAATTAATATGAACTTAATTGTTCATTACTGATAGTTCATTATTATGTGTATGTATTTTACTTCTATATTTCCTAACCTTATGTATTTTAATTCCTTTATCCTGGAGTGTGAACTTTATGTATTGTACACGTGTGCAACTGGAGCTTTTCTCCTCAGGTTTCCACTGAAAATGCGCTTCTGGCCCGGCTGGACTAACCCGGTTAACAAATGTCAACATATACATCATTAAAAAAAATTATGAAACTTTGCTATCAAATATAAAAGCTGAACAGCCTGTCTGTGTATTCGAACCATGCACCTACTGCACACAGGGCCATGCCTCTGTCCATTCAGCTACACAGATATGCGAATGCTGCTATACATTTCTATATGGCTCTCAGCTACATTTAAGCACTGCTGACCACTGTGCTGCACCATTCAAACCCACTCAGCTCTGCTTAAACATGACCTTTAAAGTTAAAATTAAAAGTATCTGGTTTCTACTTTTAGATGTCTGGCACATGCCCATTGTTAAGCTCTGCACAAACACACAAAATAAATAAATAAATAAAAATGTAACTTTTATATTTCAGCGTTATCTGGCACTTTGACAGTGCAGGGGGTGTGTTAGTCATCTCTGGACACTTAACACACTGCTACACTGATTCAGTAACCATGTTACGTGGCTCTCCTGTGGTAGCGCACCGTCATTAATATGCAAGGTGTGCTGTGAAGGGGGAGTGGCAGACATGGCCATGGTAACTTCCATGTAGGACTTACACTATTCCTACATGGAGTTTATTAAATCCCTACCTAAGTCTTATTCAGTTTTTTTTCAGGCAATCATAACAAAGCATTGCTTAGTTAAATAATCTACATCTAGTGCAACATTTGTTTAATTCAATGTCACATTTGCAAGTAAAGACATGGCACTAATGGCAGTATAATAGCAACATGCACTCTCTAATTTGTAAACTTAGTTTACATTCTCTACAGATATATTATATGCTACATTTCAGTATCATCTGTAAAACTGTATTTTGCTAATATGGGAAGCAACATCTAGTTTTATTGTTTAGCAAGCATACCTTCATAAATAAAATATTACAGTTTGATTTTTGCCAGCATTTTGTTCAAATGCAGTACTTTCTGTTTTTGCAAGATGGCAAAATTTGCAGACTGCACAGCCTATACTATTTTATTTAAAATTTATGAGTAATTCTGTTTTCCAACAAGGCTGGTCAGATGAGAAACATTTCATAGGCTCATTTTTTTCTGAATTCAATCTATAATACTATGTTTGATGTAACATACTCTCATAACTATTTCCAAAGTATAAAAGTATAGGTAAAAATGAATAATAGTTATGCTGTCATGGGAAACTGAAGATATTTTTTGTATGAGCCATTCTGGGAGATACTTGAAAATATTTAATACAACTTGAATCTGCCAGTATATTGTAAAGCTATACTGAATGTACTGTGATTAGAGATAATATTAGATGTGTTGTTGAATCTTTATACATGTAGGAGCAGACATTATGACTTAAGAGTATTGCCTGGATAATAATGTAATATAGGATAAAATATGATCTACATTTTCCTTTGGCTATTTCCTTTAAACACTGAATGTGTTTTTCAATGTTTGCATGTTGTCCAGGGAGTGTATTTAATAAAATAGGTGAGGGAGAAAAATCAAGTTCTAGTATACTTCTTATTTTATTCTAGGACCTGCTTTAGCTATGTCCTGGGAGAGATGCAAACAGGACACTATAAACAAAATTAAAAAAAGTTGTTATAATAAAATACTTCTAGTTTTGCAGTATAATGACAATCCTACATTTTTGGTCTCATCATGAAAGCAACAAATAAAACCTAATCTGCAAACATCAAGCCTCTAGGATAAGTAATTTTATCTGAAGACCTAGTTAACAATAAGCATAATAAATACTATATATTTCTGAAGTATTTTCCTACAATTACATATCTGCAAGATGTACCACAGCACTGCAGAGGCAGAAACAGATATCTATCCATCTGTCTATCTATCTATCTATCTATCTATCTATCTATCTATCTATCTATCTATCTATCTATCTACCTATCTCTAGCTATCTATCTGTTGGTTCTGCTGGTTTGCTTGACAGGCAGCTTGCTCAACAGCTGTTTAGTCTAATGCATTTGGTTTACTATACAGATGGTCGGAGAATATACCCTTTTCCTGATTTTGTGCAGTCTTAGAGCTAGTTGGGGCTTGCTTTTTCTATTTTTTAAGTTTTGCATGCACTGAGGTTGTCGCTCGACGCATGCAAAAATAGGACATCAAGATTTCTGATTTTGAAGTAAAACAGTTTACCTTTTAGATGTTCACATTCATTTTTATTGACCAAACAAAGGTTAACATCACACACACACACATGTATATATCTTTATGTTTATATCTAGATATGCAAAACAAATTAGGTTTGTTAAGGCAATATTTAGCATTTATTCTAAGCAAATTTAGGTCAAGTGACTTGAAAGTAAAGTTATTTTGGTACCTAAGAATATAAAAATACATAATTCTTAATGTGGCTATATAAGGATCTTAGAGATGTGGAATTTACATGATGATGCTTAATTGCTGTTGAATGTTTCATTAAATTTTTAAGAGACTTGTGTAGTCCCGGACATGAGGGCTATAGACATTCAGTTTAACGTAGTCATTACAAATCAATATATTAGAGTTTTATGACAGAGCCTGTTATAGAAATGTCATTGTCAGGCATACAACTAGACTAATCACCTAGTGAGAGTATAACTGTAGCACTTTGTTTAAGGAAACAATATTAAAATCAGGAGGATCACGTTTTGTAATAATGGTCTCTTAATTATGTTATTTTTGTATAATAATATTTGCATAAAGATGCATTAGCATTGGATTATAAGGCTCATTTTAAATCTCCTAACATACCTTTCACTAGGTACACTGCTACTTAATGTTCTGTATATAGTATTCATACATTTTCACTTAAGTATTACATTTTGTACGATATGAGTATTCACCCTTATATTTAACTCACCTTTTTTGGTAAGATTGCTTAATTTACTTCTATTTGATAATCAGGACAGAGAACAGATCCGCGTGAACCCTATTGCTGATTCCACCCAGGAACTTTGTCTGGGTAAGTGAGTTGGTAAGAGTCACAGAGTAGGCAAACAGAGACAGAAAGAAACTCTGTCCCACAGGATAACAGATGACAGTATTAATTGCCTATGCTATCTGCCAGTTTGCTTCCTTGTGTGATGTTCCTGCATTCCTTAGGAATACAATGGAGATAGCATATCTGTTTCTACCAGAGCCTTGGCTATCACATACCATCAGCCTTCTCATCTTACTCTTCTTATATTTATTAACATTTCAGATTATCTATATTAATAAGAAGACAATTATATGTAAACAGTAGGTATAATGTTGATTCTAAGGAAGAGTATATTCCCTCCATTGAAAGTTTTATTCAGAAATTCTAGGTGATATTGTAATGCTTTAATATAATTAAAAGTTTGTCTGTTGTTCGATTATCTTTGTAATCCTGAATATCTTTAGGTGTGGCTTTCTTATTGAAATACAAGATTATTTTTTCTTTTTGCTGTTTATTTCATCATAACCCTATTTGTTCTTAGTCAGATTTACATTATAGCTAATTATTTATGAATCTGGTTTGGATTATGTCATGCTTTCTAGCTGGGACTCATTAGAGTATTTATTTTATTAAACAGTTATGGGGGTGGGAGAGTTGTTGTCTTGGAAAGGTAATACTAATGAAAATGATGCACCTCATGACCTCTTCAGATCATTCCTCATAGAATTATCACTACCATCATCATCATCATCAGTTCCATTTTCCCATTCCTACATGGGGTTTTTACCACCTCTCCTGAAAGATTGCAACTCTGTTAGCATCTTCAGCAGTCATGCCTGACTGCTTCAGGTCCTGTCTCACGCAATTCAAAAGCTCCTCACACAGACACTCAAAGACATTTATGGACAACATTTTCTGGAACTTTCTTACCTTTTGAATTTTTCCAAATCTTTTAGGTTTATAATACCATGACAGGGATGGACTCCATACCTAAGTCAAAGTATGAATAAAGGTCATGAAATTAGTATTGTTTCAATCTTTGATGTCAGCCAGAAATACTCTTCGCAGCACCTGCAATGTGCCCAATAATGACACCTTCTGCAGTTTTTACAGAGTTACAAGTATTAGTAACATATCTAAATACAATTGTAGACTCTTTTTACAAGATCTGTTGCTCCTACTACTATTGGGACTGTTTGGGTATCTTTCTTCCAAATTGCTCTCATTTCTGCCTGCAAATACTGATATTTTTGAATTTGTGTCTCTCTGTACTCATTTCATGGACAACTATATCTAGTTTTCTCACATCTATTTTTTGAACCGTTGCTAATGGATGATCCCATGTGCAGTAAACTTCATCATTTTCTATGATGCTTTGTGGCTCGTGTTTCCAAGTACTTCAATACTGTAATGTTTGCACAATCCCCAATGCAACAGTCTTGCCACATTATTATGCCTTTCAGTATACAGTCCTTCTGTCATTAGTATGTTACAGCCACCAACAAGGTGTGCAACTGTTTCCAGTTCTGTTTTACAAAATCTTCTTATAGCTGTTTCTTCCACATATTCAATGGACTTTGTAAACCAGCATGTATATAGTCCACTATCCTGGGCCCCAATATTAACCTTTCATCCTTTGGTTTAAATTCACCTCTCCTTAACCATTCCTGTGTTCGATCCTGATCAACATGAGATTGCTCAAGGAGTTTACTATACTTGCAACTATATGTATGCAGTTTCTCATTTCTTGACTTCTCATCTGATCCTTCATCTTATATTCTTTTTTTTGTTTTTGTCACATTCAGTTGCTGCCTGATTTTTATCCACTTCTGGTTTGATTTTCGTTCCCGCTTTACACCGATATGCATCTGCTAGAAGGGAAGTCATCTTACATTTATTCTCTTCCTGTTCAAAACTTTTATTATGTTTGGGTCTTGTGAGGCCAGCAGATATGTAGGGTCTATATTACAAGATCGAATGTTTAGGTGATCAAACACCTAAACATCAAACTTGTAATATCAAACCTAAAAACATCAAATGTTGCAGGGTAAAGACAAGCGTTGACCATGAAAATAAAAAAATTACTTTACGCCGAAACTAAGTGGGGTGCTTAGCCCCTCACACACCCTGACGTGGGGGGCTGTGCCCCCCACACCCCCCAACTAAATACACCAACTCCGAGATTGCTCTACAGTAGATAAAATAGCAAAATCTAGCAAACGGCCATGGGAAAGCTTTCCCTCTGTTAAATCGTCCGTTCACCATTTTTTGCTTTCGATATTACAAGTTCAATGTTTAGGTGTTTGATCACCTAAACATTCAATCTTGTAATATAGAGCCAATATATATGCAGTCACACGATTGCTGATCTATACATGTATTTGATTTCAAGGATGCCCATAACTCCTTCAGAACAGGGAATATATAATCTTGGTATGTACTGAATTTTATAAATTATTTGATGAGCATAAAGCATCCTTCTTGTTTTCTTGTCTAATCTATCGAGCACCTTTTGTGGTCAGTCAATCACTCCAAAACTGAACAAATTGGTTCAGAACTTGAGAAGTTTGTTCCTAGATGTCCCCGATGTGAATGCTGTTTTCAGGATTAAATTAAGTCTTCTAAAATATTCCTTACTGAGGTTTACTCACATTTGTTTATGTTTTATTGTTGATCCTTCATCAATTTCCAAATATTTATAAAGTCCCTCTTGCTCAAGTTCTTTTATATCACATTGCTGTCCCAGACAGATATTTTCTTGGTGCTGCAGCTTTCCTTCTTTAAAGGCTGCTTTTACACATTAATCAAGACCAAATTACATTCTTATATCACCTGAAAAAGTTTCGACTAGTTGCAGTTGTGCTTTCAGTTCCTCATCTGATGAGCTATACAGTTTTAAATTACTGACAAAAAAGAAGATGAAAAGTCTGTACACTTTGTTGCTTTCTGGGAGCCAGATTATAGCCATGACCTGATCTGTTAAGCAGACAACTTTATGTGTTAAGCGAAAGGCAAAAGAGCAACTGTGACAGAGAGTCACCCTGTAATATTCCCCTTTGGATTTTTATCCCTGGAATAATAATTTGTCCTTTAAAATTGCCTAACTGGAAAGTAGTTTGCCACTATTTCATGGTCGCTGTAATGTAGTTTATCAATGTATGGTGTATCTTATTCATTTTTAAGCACTCTTTTATCTATGAATGTGGGATACTGTTAAATACTTTTTTTGTAATCTATCAATGCCATATTTAGGTTCTTACCCTTTTTACACTTCTTCATTATGACTTTATTTAACAACAAATGATCCTTTATTCAATATGATTTTTTTTATTACTCTTTTGTACTTTTCTCATAATCCAGTTTTCTTCTAAATGACTATAAGGCATCAATTTCAGTGAACAGTTTATATGTCATTGGAAGGCAAGCTATTGGTTTATAATTTTAAGGTAGCTTGCAGGTTCACTCTTAAGTAGGAGCATTGTTTTCCTGTTGTTAGTCAGACTGGTATCTGTTTGGGATGTGCATATAAATAGTTCTTACTCATGGCTAAATCTTCATGCAATGATGCCGATACTTTTAGCCAGAAGTTAGTTACTGAATCTGGGCCTTGTGTTTTCCAATTAGAGGCTTTCTTAACTTTATTTCAATCATTCTGGTCGCTACTTCTTCCCATTTCATAGCCTGTACACTTGAACTTCTTATTTTTTCTTTTACTTCTTTTGTCCATTCAGCATCTTTGCTATGTTCTGCAGGATTGGTATAAATACTTTTCCAAAACGTATCTATTTCTTCTTTTTTTGGTGATCTTTCAATTCCTTTTATCTTGTTTCCCAGTTCTCTATAAAATATCTTGGGTCATCAATAAATTGATTATTTTGTACTTTTCCCTTATATTTATTTGTGTATCTTCTAAGTTTTTCTACCTGTGCTGATAGTTTTAGTTTATTATTTGTGACAGTGCATGATAAATCCTATTCCCTTATAATACAGTGCATTTCTTTTATCACGCCTATCTTTATGAGTATTTTTGTTGATCTGTTCCCTCTTCTAAACTCTTCTAACAGTGACACTTCTTATCTTAATTGCTTTATCGTTTTCTCTATTCGATACTAACATGATGGCATTTGATTTTTCCCTGTCCTTTCTCTTACTACCATGTGTTCTTGTTGTAAGGCTTTATCTGTTATTACTTTGCCTGCACAGTAATGTATCCTATTTACTTCTTTTATTTTGCATGAATTTGTATGGACAGTCCTAATTACTGTGTTCATTTTTTTATCAAACTTCTAACTTTTTGGGTTTTATTGACCTTCTGCAGTCTATTTCTTTCATTGATTCTAATATGTCTGCCCATGTCTATTAAATCAAGTAACTAATTTTCTTCTAAACTGACGGCATATTCGTTGTTCGCCGTTTCCTGTGGCCATTCTATAGAAAGTTCCATAGCTTCTTCCTGTGCCATGTTCTCTTCAGTTTCACCCTGAGTCATCCATTGCTCTTTCATATGGGAACTCACTGGCCTATTACTCTATAGCACTGACTGTGTCATAGTTGCTGCAGTTTTCTGTTCTTTACCTTGATGTACAGCTCCAACTGAACCTTTGTACCACTTTCCTATTGAGGCTCCAAAGTATCTTCATATGTCAACTGATTAGATACTTCCTGCTCCACTGGTTTCTCCTTAATTTGGGTCCATTGCTCTATCCTGTTGTGCCATTATCTGAGTTAAATTTTCTACACTAAATCCATAACCTTGGCTTCTATTTCTTTAACTTCTCCATTACTAATCCTCTTTTCTACTTTTCCTCTTTGTTTTTTTTTTATTTTTTTGTATTTTCTCCAGTGTGTGCTTTATATTCTCCAGACAGATCTTGCACAGTCTTCCTAAAGTGCCCACCCACAGGTGCAGAAGTCCAATCTCATTGTAAGTTACAGTTCACCTGCAGATTTTACATACATTCTTATATTTCATTCCCAACCTACACCCCATACTCTATATAGGAATTCTGGTTTGATAATTGTATTCTGTAAAACAAACGTATTTACTTTGTTATATTCAACACTGTATAAATGTAAAACAGTACTCTTTGCTATTAATGTTGTTTATGATGACACATAAATTCATCACACGTTGGTGAAAATCTGATTCGGAACCTATTATTGATATTTGTGTACCATGTATTCATTAAAGCTGTAGTGCAGAACTTTTAGCAAAACAGCTCTGACAAGGTAATCATTTTATGTAAGAATTTTGTCAAAACAAAGAGACAATGTCATCCAGGCCAAATGACCAAAGAAAACATTGTATTTTAAATTTGGCACTGTCTTCTTTCTAGCTAAAACTAATATTCAATTCTGGTTTTGTCACCTATGGATTATATAACTCAGGTGTTCTACTGGAACATGAAGTTGAATTCATTGAGCATCAATTTCCCAAGGCATCAGACAATGAGAAGCAAAACACCAATTGCTGTTTTAAACAGGAAATAATTTTTGGTGCGATTTGTAAATGTGCACCAGAACTGATTGCTTTTTGGGAGAGTTCTCCCTTTTTTGATTTGGAAAAGCCAAAGAGTTGGTATACATAAGTTTTAGGGGGTGTTAAGTTTTTCAGGTATAAGTTTTCAATGTTTCTGATCCTAACATTTTGGTATTTGATATTTCATAGAAGAAACTATGGAACTCTGATAGGTACAGACATTCATTATATCTACCTGTGTCTAAGTTTAAGTTCTGTAAATCATCTTTTCTCTTTAAGAGCCATTAACAAAACAAGGAGGCTTGGCTATTTTCATTGCAGTTAAAATAATACAATAAAATAAAAATAAATAGATAAAACATAAATCCTTTTAAACTGTAACTAGAGTAACAAGCAACAAGAAATCTAAAATCATGGAGAAATATTTATGTTATTCCAGAAGATAATTTAAAATAAATGGCCTCATTGTAAATATTCTTTAAGAATCTTTTAATATGTTTCAGTCAGGTTATAACTTTGGTTGTGATGCCACTTTAAAGAATTTATATTTAATCTGAAATATCAAGGTATGCAATGCACAGACGATTGTTAGAGACAGATACTAATATAAAGCCATTAGTGAATGCTACCTCTATCAACTCAGAACATTAATTCTCAAAGTAGCAGTCATAATATAGTGATTAGAAGTTCTGCCATCACTGGGAAAGGCTTAAAAAAACAGCCGATCATCCCTTGTTATATTTCTGAGATTATGAGAGATGCCTTTTAGTAGCATTTTACTTAGAGTGCATTACTGCCTTAATCACCATGCTTGGCAAGTTATCAGAAAAATAGAATAATATAAAATTCATAAGACCTAAGGCCAACTGTTTTAATACTACTTCTTAAAAAGGAGTTTGCATATTTAATCAAGTGTTTCTGTTCAAACAGTTTTAATTTAAGTGTTATTATAATATGTGAGTCATGTATTTAATGTTCAGTTATTAATGAACTCCCTGATGTACTTGTTAATGGTTTATTTTTGCCACCCAAGTTCTTGCCCTGTCAAACTGATTATGGCTGTTATTTGTTCGTTTCCAGTTTTCAAATAACAAATGAAAGCTTATTCACACCTGTGAATTTATTAATTATAGTTAATGGGATATTTGTAACTAAATTGGTGCAGGTTGCACTGCTCCTTGGCACTGCTTGATTATTATTTATAGTTCTCCCACTTATGTTTGTTGATCTCTCAAGACTTGCTAACATATAAACAAAATTGAGACATTATAAGGATTGATAATGCATACAATGAGAATCGCAACCCTGAGTAAATAAAAGCAAGAAAGTAGATAATTGACTAAAAGTAAACCATAACAACAACCAGACAGGGATAATATGAAGAAGAAAAAAGATGATTTTATTTGGTAAAGCTCTCATATTAGAATACTGCTAAAATAGCAGTCTGTATCAACCTTTTTGCTTCTGGAAGTTGAAAATACTTTTAGTTGTGTGATACCTACTCTTCTAAAAATATGCAGATGCATTACATGTTCAACACTGTACCTCTCAAAGTTGAAATTATCAGAACAACTTGGAAAATATTTTGCATATTTAATTTGTATTTCACCGTGTGTGTGTGTGTGTGTGTGTGTGTGTGTGTGTGTGTGTGTGTGTGTGTGTGTGTGTGAGTGTGTTTGTGTGTGCATGTGTCTGTGCGTGCGTGCGCGTGTTAATCCTGCAAGTTACATTTTTTTACCCAAACAGCTAATCACATCTCTGTCTAGCACTGTTATTTTTTTCTTCATTTCTCACACATAAGCTTACACATTGCCACAGTCCATTAAAGTAAACACACACACCAGTTTATCTTTATGACCTTCTTTACTGAAACAGTCATATTGAACAACTGCAGGACAATAAATATGCCATGAAACTACTAACACCATGAAACTAAGCATGACTGAGTGACATAAAAGATTAGTCCACTCCAGCACCTTAAAAATATCACAACTGTTATATACATATTCACAAAAGAGTATAGCATAAACACCCACTCATACTCAACATTAAATATATAGAAGCCCCTTTTATGCCAAGGAAGGTATGGAGGAAAACATGGTGGGAGGGATAAATCCTGCCTCCACAGCCCAGCAAAAAAAGGCTAAGTGGGGACTGTTAATTCGCTGTTCACAGCAAAATGACAAGCATGTGGTGAGTGAATTGGATTTAAAGCCTGGATTTGTCATCCGTGATGTGGCTCTGGGACAATATCTTCTGTGCCTTGAAAGACAATTGTCCCAGATCCACTGAAGACAATACTCACTAGTCTGTCTTTGCAAACTTTTTTATTGAAACAACCATATTGAACAATTGCAGGACAATGAATATGACATGGAACTTCTAACACCATGAAACCAAGCATGACTGAGTGAAATAAAATATCCATCTAATCCGGAAGCTTAAAAATACAACTGTTATCTACATATCCTCCAAAGAGTGTAGCATGAACACCCACTCATACTCTTCAATAAACATATAAAAGACCCTTTTATGCCAAGGAAAGCACAAGAAAAAACACAGGGGGAGGGATACATCCTGCCCCCTATATGCCATAAAATGTCCAACATCATGAAACCAGGCATGACTGGGTGGCATAAAGCATTCATCCACTCCAACACCTTAAAAATACCACAACTGGTACCCACATCTCCCTCAAAGAGTACAGCGTAAACACTCACTTGCACTCTACAATAAACATATAGAAGCCCCTTTTATGCCTAAGGAAGCAAGACACTAATAATATTCATGCTCTTGATAAAACTTCCTGTACCCCAGGTAAAAGTCCAAATTGAGCAGGTCAATTCCAAGATCAGACAGATGAACACCATCCAGACAAACCAAACAGAGTCTCTGCCTTAACATGGAAACCTAAAGCTGAGGCTGCCTAACCCACTCAATGGTAACAAATTTAAGAGAGCTTCCCAAAATGCTGAGAAGAATACAATAAGTCAAAATCAGTCTTTGAATCATAACCAAGCAGCAGACAATAGACCAGGGGCATGTAATTTTTGCACACAATAACATTCTAAAAATTTCTAATAAGACTCGCCTCTTCATTGGTCAACCCACATCTTTACCTTCAGGGTGCAACATAATTAACTAAGGTATGCCAAATCACATGAATCAGATTCTTCAAACAAGACAAAAGCTGAGAACACCTTAGGCCCAGGAAACTTTTCCACATCACTTCGTATGTGGAAGGATCAAGACCTAAGTGTAAATCATTGGGCCAAATAGCTGCTCTCTTAGCTGCTCTGGAAATGTAAGATTGTCCCAGAATGACCACTTGAACTATATCTGCAACATAAAATAAATAATCTATTTTACATAAATCAAATAGGCATCAAAACACCAACACCTGACCCTCTTAATTACAGTAATGGATTGACCTTCTCTACCTAAATCTGAGGCTCTCCCAATATGAAAGGAGTGCAGCCTAAACCAGACATGTTCCAGACCAGGAGTGCTTTGTGCAGAACTACTAAACATCTTGGGCCTGATGTTCCTATTGTGCCCCTCTTGAATCAACAATGTAGCAAGAGAGATAGGGACAAGGAATTGGGACAGTGTCCAACATCAATGCACATGGCACAACAGAGGAATGGAAATAAACCCAAACTTAATCAGGCATCCCCAAGCCAACTGATCTGTCTTGGATTTATGCAGCCACACCAATATGGAACTGTTAAAAATATACACATCTTCCCACAAAAGGGTAGGCAACAACTTTCTCAATACATCCAAGCAGCCATAGTGACATAGGTGGCACAAAGTAAGGCACAGGCCATGATGGCATGAATACCTTACATAATGATCCACAACACATTTAGGTCAACAGGACTATAACAATCAGAGACCCTGTCCAAGGTCTTACCCCAACCACTGATCAATCTAACCACTCACCAATCTTTGGTGAAATCTGAGAGACCAGATAACTTAGCCCACAAATTGGGTGTTGCTATGTGGATTTGAATGGTCTCAATGTCCTCAGTCCAAAAGAACCTGGAAACTAAAAACTGGAAAATAAGTGATGGGGCTCAAATCCTGCTACCTGTAGGTAATTCCTTAACAAGTTTTGAAAAGGCTGCAATAGAGGAACGATAAGACCTCTTGGTGCTAGTCATCCATGAATGTGAAATCAGGAAGGGTGTTACTCTTCACCAATCAGAAAAATGGAGTCCAGAAGAGGAGTGGGATCTTTAAATGTATCTTAAGTCATTTCTCGGAACTTCTTGATCTGTAAATGAGACAGACAAACCAATGATGCATTAAATTGGCTTGGAACATGAAGAGCATAAAATGACAGATTATTTCTCAAGCTCTGTAACAAGAATTGCCTGAGCAAAGACTGAACTATAGGAGCTCTGGGTGTCATCTTGTTCAAGATATGAACTACAGACTGGTTGTCAAAATAAAAAAAAAGACTTTCCTGTCCCCCTAAACATTAACCCAAACAACCAGAGCCACACAAATGGGAAAAAGCTGAAGAAAAGTAATATATATTCTAACCTGATTACCCAGTGAAGAAGGCCAAGGGAAATACAATTACCTGCCTTGACAGTAGACACCCATTCAGAGGACCCCGGCTGCATCCATGAATAACTGAATCTCTAATGAGGACATCCAGTCCTTCTCCTAACAAACATCACCATTATGGTGGGTCAGAAAGTACTTCCAAATAACCAAGCCCTCCTTGACCCTCCTAGTCACTCTGACAAGGTGACGCTTCCACTGTCCCTCTCTTAGAAGGATAGCCAAACTTCTGTAAAGGGCCTACCTGGGACAACAGCCCAACACATGAATTTGAGAAGGCCCAGAAGCTCCATGACCTGAGATATTGTAACCTTTTTAAACCCCCCAAATTGATAAATTGTCTCTTTCAGCATTTTTGCCTTATCCAAGGGAAGTCTGAACACGGAGGCAGAAACATCAATTTTCATTACTAAGGAACACAATTTTCTGAGAAGGCCCTCCATTTTACCTTCCACATATGAGACACCCAGTTCCCCACATAGTTCAACAAAGGTTCTAAGGGCCATCTTTACCCCTGCCCTACCCACTCTAATGAATAAAAAGTCATTGAATAATGGACTGCTGCCTGTTCTGGGGCCCTTTGCTTCCAAATCCAATGTAATGCAAAACTAAAAAATTTCTCAAAAGTGAAACATGCCATGAAACATCCCATGGGTATGTCTGTATCCATGAAAAAAGTCTCCCTCCACCTTCATCCCCAGGATCCTTCAATCAGCTGAATAAATCAGAATTAAACAAAAAGCTGACTTGATTTCAACCCTATCCAACCAGGGATCTCTACATTTTTTAATAATGTCTATGGCATCCAGTAGAGTATCGTATTGCACCTGTGATACTTATATTATCTTATATTATATTATATTATATCATATTGCACCTTACTGATACCGTCATTGATTGAGCTGCCAGTTGGGTAAGACAAGTGATGAATGAGACTGAACTGCCTGGGGTCTTTTCAGGTACTAAGCCCAAAGAAGAAATTTGAAGATGAGGGACCCGAGAAGTGGAAAAGGGGCCCAAGATTCTAACCACAGCAATCTTCTTCTCAAGAAGTAGCCTCAACTCCTTTTCTTGCCTGTAATGGAAAACTGAGGCACTGCTCTATCCTTAAAAAGAAACCCATGAGAAAATCCTTTACAAAGTTCTTGCCTAAGTGTATGACTGGGATAACTTGTTAATAAATGAAACAAAACATCAGCCATAACAAAGAAAGGATGTAGGCTTACTTTCTACAGGAAAACCAAAATGAAATTTTTCCCATTCCAGTATAAAATGGCTGAGAGCCCCCAGCTGTATGACTCCAGAGTAATGCCAACACTTGTACCCTTGTTGACACTTCCTTTGACCAACACCTAAGCACAGGATGCCCCTTAACACAGGCCAACCACATTTGACGAAAACAACAGGCTGGCCACAGGCAGAAACTGTTGTTAAATGCCCAACATGATCTAATTGTACTAGGGCGGATTTCTGGAGTGACTTGACTGAAGACCCTATGCCTCTCAGCTGTGATACTCAGCCAGGTATCCACATGTTCCTCTTCCCATCTGAGGGAAGTGTCCAAAGCTTTGAGTCTCCTAAACTCCTGATCATAATATGACCAAGTGAACCCCCCCCCCCGAAACTGTTACAGAACCTTGATATATTTAAAATAAACTAACAAAGGCAAAGCCTGAGTAGAGGCATTCTTGAATGAGATAGCCATAAAACAAATAAACCCAGCTACCTAGTTGTCTCAAATGTGCAGTTGGTCCTTACCTACTTCCCTCTTACCCAAAATTTTCAGGGTTGTCATCCGATCTTTGCTCCCACTGACCAGTGCATCCATCAAATGCTGGACCCCATAAGCTGATTTTGTGCACATTCAGGGCATTATCAACCAAATCAAAAATATAAATATACACTCTCTTCTAACACTTATCTCTCAATGACTGAGGTATATGTGAAATGATAACCAAACCTGGATAGGCTGCAGTACCCATCTCCCTGTTAATTACCGCCATTGGTTTCCTTTGAAGAAGAAGTGGCCCACCTGTAATTAGTCTCCCAGAGTCCTGGGCTGACCCAACAACATTAGCCTCAGCCCCATTTCCATCCTGAAAGCCCATCTATACAAATAAATCAAGCAATCTAACTTTATCAACTTCAGACAAAGAAATCAAAAATAAAGTATTTGTCTGCTAACTGTACCATGCCATGTTCTTCTGTCCCCACTGTCACACCCCTTTTTTTCAGTGAGATCTGGTAAACTTAACTGGAGGGGATGTATGCGTCCTACGCATCCTTCTGCTTGGGTCAACAGTTACATCCCTGGACTAACTCCACACTGCTGATGTCTCATCAAGAAGTACCTTTGCCTGGGCCACTAATTCCTCATATCTCACCCACAAATGTGACATGATCTAGCCCCCACTGATCAGGATGTTCAACCTAAAGAAGACAAACACAAACCCAGCAGGAAGAAAAACTCAGTTGACAAATAAATACCAGAACACTAAGTAAAAGCAATGAGTGGTAAAAAAAATACCTCATGACAGCTGTGATGTAACTTCAAAGCACCTGATCAAAGAATTTCATATGTTAATGAGAAAAATATGCACTGCTGCTGCGGGCATTCCAGAATCACCAGAGTTATAAGCCATCACCAAAGTAAACTCTGACAAGCATACTAGTCTCATTCTGGTCTAAGCAGTACCTCCCTATACCTACCTGGACAAAACATTAACCAAAGTACAAAAGCACTCCTGACCCATACCAAAACAAGCTCAGAAACAATTCCCAAAATACACCCACTTAGTACGATATCACACAGAAATCCCCCAAACACTGACACAGTCACCAGGAAAACAATGAAGGAAGTCCACAGAGAAAACAGACCCCCCCCTCCACAGCTCCTGGCAATCTAAAAACTCACTAACATTAAGACAGTATTTAAAATCTGCCCCTGCTTTGGACCCTTGCCCCCCGTTAAGCCAAACTAAATCCAGCCATCTCACATTGAGAGTCTAGGGCATAGCTCACAAGCAATCAGTGACAACATCTAACAGAATAAGGGACAAATTCAGAAATAATCATGAATAATCAGGGATTCTAAAAGTTTTAGAACTATTAGCTTGAACATTGACAGAATAAGACATTGTGAAATAATATGCAGATTCTACAGTAAATAAATCTATAACTCCACTATATTGTCATTATTTATATAAATATAAATTGCCACTTTTTTTAATCATTAGCCCTAGAGGAGTTTAAAAGGAACAGACCTCAACAAATTGACCTGTCACAGAAAACTGTCAGTAGGAAAACACCAGTGACAACCACACTGACTGAGTAGGAAAATCAAACCTTGTACTTTGTCATTGTGAGGTACACACATGAACCATTATGCCAACTCCCAACCCAACAGCTGAAAAGTAAAATTCCTCTTTATTTTATTTATTTATTCTTTTTTTTATATTTATTAATTACTGACTTACCTTGCACCACAGCAGCACCATTTTCAGAGTTAAGGTTGTGGATGAGAGCATCAATCTGCCACTTACCACAAAATGCCAAGTGTGTTGTGAGCAGGTCAGATTTAAAGCCTGGCTGTGTCATCAGTGCTGTAGCTCCAGGACAATATTTTCCATGCCATGAAAGGCAATTTTAAACACACAGAGACAAACATGTAGACACAATAAACATACAGATAAACACAAACACATATACATACACACATTCTCTTCATACCTCTCATCTATACAGATTTTCACAGAATGCCCAGATTTTTGCCTCATATTTTTCATCCATTTTTCATAAAATTTTGGTTTTCTGGCAAATAACTGGCAACTCATTAAATAGTTAGAAAGTAATGAAAGACATTAGAGTTTCAGACTTCATACCCTTCAGAAAATGCATGCCAATGCAAAATCTGTTATTCTTATCATGAAGGGATTCTCATCTAGATCAAGGGAGGTCATAGTCTCCCTATACTCATCACTCATCAGACCAATGATTGAGTACAATGCCCCATTCGGAATGTATCTGACCCGACACTTGCAGCAGCTGGAGAGGCCACAAAAGTTCCTCACCAAAAGGATAAAGGGTCTCAAACATCTGTCCTATGCTGCCCGACTGAAAGAACTCCAGCTCTATTCAGTCGCTTACCGCTTGCTCAGAGGTGACCTTTGCCTAACATACAAGGCCATGTCAAACCCAGATTTGATGAATATGCTTCACCTCAAAAAATCTAGATCCGTCAGAGCCACAAGGGCGGGAGACTTAAACCTCGACACGGCTATTAATAGGACGCGCTGGAGGGGTAGATTCATCACCCAAAGACTCCCTATGCTGTGGAATAAAATCCCGGTATATGTGAGGCAGAGCACCTCGCTGGCCTTGTTCAAGAGAAATCTTGACCAATGGATGGGAGATCGCAGATATACCCCAGGGATTACCTCAGTGTCACTGCTCAACAGAGGCACAGCAAAATAATGGGTATAGTTCCCCATACTAAAGGGGTGGCGTAAGCCACAAAACTATGGGCTAGGCTTGTAAATGCCCTCGGGCAGATAGCCTAGTATGAACCTATGAACCTATGAACCTATGAACCTATTCTATCAACTTTCTAAGTTTGTAAGAGCAATAATTAAAAATAGTCCCTCTTTTTGGGCCTTTGTCCTCCTTTTATTTATGGTTTTGTCCAGATTTCTTGCTTTAAGAAGTTGAGAGGTATGTCTCTCTTTCATGCACCACACGTACATATAGAATGTACAGGTAACAGCACTAACACATTTTTAAAGGTACTACTACCTAAACCATTAAAAAAAACTGCCTTCAATTTTTATCCTTTTTTGGAAACAAAACTAGCCTATGTTAAGCATTAATTCATCTCTACTAATTTTAGATTTTCATTAGTGTTTAATGTTAAGTAAACTGAGACTCATTAATGTATATTTGAGTGAACAGTTGTGAGGATTTTGGTGTATTTCAGGCATGAGAGAGTGAAGTGAAAACACACACACACACACACACACACACACACACACACACACACACACACACACACACACACACACACACACACACACACACACACACCTAAAGAGAAAGGCTTGACAAATATGTAGAATTTTTAAAACACTAAGTGGTATTAAACATAGATGATGCATAATATTTCACCCAGCATGCAGAGCACAAGTTACAATAATATATGAGACATGAACACTGTTTGCTATGTTGCCCCTTTAATTCTGACAAGAAATTTGGATAACAATACTGTAAGAATATTTGGAATTCCCACTTCTCTATGCATCTCTATATAGTCCGAACCAGAAGATTTCAGGCAAACAATTAATTTCCTTCTACTTTACAGCATTCTTAAGTAACACATTTATAATCACATATCTGCATATTATCAGCATAGATTCAGGACAAGTTTCAGAACTTTCACTTCTCTCTTCCTGGACATTCATAAAATCTGGCTGAATGTGCACAAAAGTCAGCTTATGGTTATACTGCTTGCAGATATCAGATCTGATAATGTTAGTAATCCTCTTTTCCTTTCTATGCTATCTTTTGTAAGTGCTAATGATGGATCTCTTGGCAGGTGTTATAATTACCTCTCCAACAGTTCTTTAAATTACATTTTGGTAACTGTACTTCCGGCCCACTAATTCTTTACTCTGGTGTCTGCAGTTCCCTATTTTTGGACTTCTACTATCTACTGTACACATCAACACCTGGCTTTTAGATCTGTTGAAGCTACATGTGCTCCATTATGTACATGACATTTCTTATGTTACAAAGAAAAGAATATTTTGATTTTAGAAGCAAGCTTGGTAGCTTTCATCCATAAAAAATGTTTTTTTCTTGTTTTAATGCTAAAGACAAACAGTCAAAACTAGCAAAACTATCTAGAACCTTCTTTGTAACAATACAAAGATCTTTTTTATTTTCTCAACTCAGTTGTCTACTTGACACATACACACACACACACACACACACACACACACACACACACACACACACACACACACACACACACACACACACACACACACACACACACACACACACACACACACAAACACACACACACTAAACTCTCAGTTAACTGGAACTCAAGCAACCAGAAAAAATGAAGAAATACAGTACGGTATGAACAATTCAGTTCTTCATGTGTCGCACCTCCTGCTTTCCTCCCGCACAAACATACCTTCTGTTTTACAGTTTTAGAGTTTAAAAAGGAAGATACAAATAAACTCCCTCTCTCTGCAATCTGAGAACAAGTGTAACTAAACAAGTCAAATTGCTAAGATGTCAACACTTGCTCCATACTCACTCAGTCAGTTTGCATCGGATTGCACATTCTCTCTCCAATCTCTCTCACACACAGTCTCTTCAGCTTTCATACATGCATTAACTCACTCTTTCTCTCTCCAATCTCACACACACTCTATTCAGCTTTCATCCATCCATCCAATGTCTCACAAACAGTTGCTTCTGCTTTCACACGTCTTCACTCTCTATCTCTAATCAGTTCATTCAATTCCAATCCACTCAGCATGCCACTGAAAACCATTCTGCATGCCATGCCTTCTAGCAAAAATATACGTTTAAAATATTATTATTCCAGCCAGGAATATAATTACTGTATTTCAATATTAAAATCAAAGCAATACGTGTTTATGGTATGGTAGGGTATAGTATAGGGTACAGTATTTGTCAGGTCTATTTTTAATACTAACTCTCAAGCAACCAGAACCTACACTAATCCAGCATCTACCAATCCCCATGGGTGCTGGTTAACTGAGTTTACTGTATGTATGTGTGTATATCTATCTATCTATATATATATATATATATATATATATATATATATATATATATATATGTATATATATATATATATATATATATATATATATATATATATATATATATATATATATATAGATATATATATATATATATATATATATATATATATATATATATATATATATATATATGTATATATATATATAGACATATATATGTATATATATATATATATATATATATATATATATATATATATATATATATATATGAGATATATATATATATATTTATTTTATTTATTTTATTTTATTTATTTATTTATGTTATTTTACATTTGTTGACCGGGTTAGTCCAACTGGATACATGTCCATTTTCAGCAGAGGCCCGGGGAGAAAAGCTCCACAATAAAAACAACACATAAAATTACATACAGATAAATTCTCAATAACATAATAGAAAGAACAGTTACATTTACATACAAATAAATTCACATTCACATGATATGTAAGTAACAGTAGTATGGATATGTTAAGCAACAGAGAGATTAAGATTATAAGCTCAGAGGAGAAGGATGAAACTTTATCCCACAAATAGACCCTAGTCCATTATGAGGTGCAGGCAGGCCAAGAGGAACTAGAATCCTATAAATGAGCAGAGATAAAGACTTGGTGATCAGAGGAGATACAATTGTAGGAAACTTGAATGAAGAGAAGAGAGAGAAGCCCTTAGTTAATAGTATGTGGGTGGTATGCGACTTTTAGGATTAGTCGGGATTAGCACATGGGCATAGCCAATGTGACTTAAAGAATTCTTTAAGATTAATTTTGAAATGGCTAAGTGAGGTAATAAGTCTTAGGTTATTAGGAAGGGAATTCCAGAGCTTTCCTATGGAATTGGCATAAAGAACATCACCACCCGAATTATTAGATTTAGTGGTTAGTACCAGGACACTATTTGAAGATCGAAGGCAATTGAGATTGGAGTAGGGAGTCAAGAGTTTATTCAGTGAGGGGGTTTTATCTGGTTCCTTAATTATTTTAAATGCTTCAGTAAGTTGGTTGAGTTTGAGAAGATTGGGCAGTTCTAACCAGTCAAGTTTCCTTAGGTTAAGGCAGTGGTGAGTACGATAAGGTGCTCCTGTTACAAATTTGGCAATGTGGTTATAGGCAACTGAGAGTTTATTAAGCTCACTTTTATTGAGGAAAGAAAGTACCGGAGAGGCATACAATAGGGTGGAGAGAAGGTGTGTACGTGCAATGGTTAGTTTGGTATTAGGAGTTAGAAAGTTCTTAATTCTGTACATAGAACCGAGTTTCTTGTTTACTGTCTTTATGGTTTGACTAATGTGCACATCAAATTTAAGCTTGTGGTCAATAGTAACACCTAGTAGTTTGGTGTTGGAGACAGGCTCAATGATGGTGCCATTAATGGATTGAACGTAGAAGGTCCTATTATTAGAAGTTGAAAGATGTTGCCCTAGGGGAGTAGCTAAGGTGGGGAAAATTAGTAGTAACTTAGTTTTTATTGGATTTAGGATGAGTTTCCGTTCGGTGAACCATTTTTCAATTGCAGCAAAGCAGTGTTGTGTGACTACTTGGAGATTATGGAGAGAAACATCAGAGCAGATCAGGGTAGAGTCGTCTGCATATTGAATGCAGGTGGCCTTGGGGATGACTGAATGGAGATCATTTATGAATACGGAGAAAAGAAGGGGACCACGTATAGAGCCTTGGGGAACTCCTATGGTGTTAGGTAGCAGGTGAGATAGCTTGTTTTGCCACTGGACTGCTTGTTGCCTACCAGAAAGGTAAGCATTAAACCAACTTAGGACTAAGTTCTCGAGGTGTAGGGTTTCGAGGGTGTGGAGCAATAGCTGGTGATTGACCATGTCGAAGGCTTTTGACAAGTCAAGAAAGAGAGCAGAAGTTATTAATTTGTTATTACGGTTGCTGTTGACTGAGTCAACAAAGGAAAGGAGGGCAGTGGTTGTACTATGATGGGGTCGAAAACCATGTTGAGTTTTGGACAAAAGATTGTTTAGGGTGAGATAGTGTAGGAGTTGCTTGTGAACACACCTTTCCATAATTTTTGCTATTGGAGACAATATTGCTATAGGTCTATAGTTCGATGTTTCCGTGGAGGAGCCTCACTTATGAAGTGGGATGACATATGATATTTTCCAAATAGAGGAGATTGTGGCCTCTGTTATAGTTCTGTTAATCAAGATTGAGATGGGATAGGCTATAACATCTGATGCTATTTGTAGGTATTCAGCTGGGAGACGATCAGCCGATAAGGTGGATGGTTTAAGTTTCTTCAGTAGGGTTCTAATGTAAGAGGTGGATATTGGTTGAAGGTTAAAGGCGGGTAGAGATTTGCCAGTAGCATTGGTTAAGGAGGAGGAAGAAGTAGGTAACTGACTGGCTAGGGACTGGATGGTCTCGGTGAAAAAAGAGTTAAAGGTATTGGCTACTTCTTCAGGATCTTTACCAATAAGTTTCTCAGGGGTAGGGGTAGTTGATTTTCCAGAATGAAGGAGGTTATTAAAACCTGGCCAGAACTTCTTTGGATTATTCTGGTGTTTATCCTGGAGGTGACAGAAATAGTTCTTTTTATCCTGGGTAATGTCTGTTTTTGTAGAATTTCTAAGCTGCTGAAATTTGATGCGATCTAGAGGTGCTTTAGTGGCTCGCCAATTATCCCAGGCCTGATCTCTAAGCTTAATTTTTGATTTGGTTTCTTTGGTTAGCCAAGGTGCTATCCAGACCTTGGATCTGATTAGTCGGTTTGGTGCATGAGAGTCCAGTATATTTAGGAATGTGCCATTAAAGTATGTCACACTCTCATCTAGGGGTAGAGTTTTTAGCATGGACCAGTTACAGGATTTGAGTTCTGCTAGGAATTGTGCTGGGACAAATTTCTTCTTATTTCTAACAAGTCTATATATGTGAAGGTTTGTACATGTCAATTTATGTTTTATTATGAAAGTGACAAGGTGGTCACTGAGGTCACTGGGGAGGGTCCCAGTGGTATAATTATGTGTGTCTTTATTGGTAAGAATCCAGTCGATGGTGCTCTCTTTTTGTTGAGCATTTCCAATTCTTGTTGGAGATATAATGTTTTGGGAGAAGCCATGTAAGTTAATGGTTCATAGGTTCATAGGTTCATAGGTTTATACTAGGCTATCTGCCCTAAGGCATTTATAAGCCTAGCCCAAAGTTTTGTGGCTTACGCCACCCCTTATATGAAAAAATACTGTGCCCATTAGTTTGTTGTGCCTCTGTCCAGCAGTGACACAGAGATGATTCCTGGGGTAAACCTACGATCTCCCATCCACAGGTCAAGATTTCTCTTGAACAGAGCCAGCGAGGTGCTCTGCCTCACATGGACTGGGATTTTATTCCACAGCATAGGGAGTCTCTGAGTGATGAATCTATCCCTCCAGCACGTCCTATTTATATCCGTGCTATGGTTTAAGTCGCTTGCTCTAGTGGTTTTGGTGGATTTGGATTTTTTGAGGTGGAGCATGTCCATTAATTCCGGGTTGGACATGGCCTTGTATGTCAGGTACATGTCACCTCTGAGCAGACAGTATGCGACTGAATAGAGCTAGAGTTTCTTCAGTCTGGCAGCATATGACAGATTTTGGAGTCCCTTTATCCTTTTGGTGAGGAACTTTTGGGGTCTCTCCAATTGCTGCAGATGTTGGGTGAGATACATCCCGAATGGGGCATTGTACTCTATCATTGGTCTGATAAGTGAAGAGTACAGGGGAACAATGACCTCACTAGATCTGGATGTGAATCCCTTCATGATCAGGTGGGCAATGTAGAAGGTCTTTCTAACCACTTTAGCAACGTGAGTGTCAAAAGAAAGGCCACTGTCAACCTGGGTCCCCAGGTCCCTGATAACCTCTTCTGTGCTTAGTGGATTGCCACCTATATGATAGCTTGGGGTTACCTTGTTTTTCCCTAAGGGTATGACTATACATTTTTTGGCGTTTAACTTCAGGCCATGGCTCTGGCACCAGCTATCTGTTTCTGTGAGTCCCTTCTGAAGGATATCCGTGTCCGATGCACTTTCCACTATGGCGCCCAGTTTGCAGTCGTCTGCAAACTTTGTCAGCCAAAGTCCTCCCATGTTGGCCTGTACTTCTGAGAAGTAGATGCCAAACAATAGGGGGCCAAGGACTGAGCCCTGTGGGACACCACTTGTGACCGGCTTGGAGTCTGACATAGCGCCAGCAACTCTAACCCTGTGGGTTCTGTCTTTAAGCCAGTTTGCAACCCATCTTGTGACATATGGGTTTACATTTAAGCTGGTAAGTTTTTCTACAATACCCGAGTGGGGTATTGTGTCGAAAGCCTTTGCAAGGTCAAGGTAGGCTGTATGGACTGCCTTTCCCTCATCAATGGCCTTGGTGACCGTTTCGAAGAAGTCAACCAAGTTCAAAAGGCATGATCTGCCCTTGACGAAGCCAAACTGGGTCGGGTCCAATGTCTGCAAGTCCCCTATATCTTTGTTTATGAGCTCCATTATGATCCTCTCCATAGCTTTGCAGACTAGACTTGTTAAGCTTATGGGGCGGTAATTACCAGGGTCTGTAGCGGCACCGCCTTTGTGGAGTGGGACCACAGTTGCCGTACACCACTCCTTGGGCATGTATCCTGTGGTAAGGCTGAGATTAAACAGCTGCCTTATGTGCGGGTTTAATTCCACATTTAGCTCGTGTAGCACACAGCCGGGGACACCATCCGGTCCCATTGATACTGTGGTTTTAGCTTTAGAGAGAGCAGCTTTCACCTGCGCATATGAGATGTCTGGGAGGCTACACTCCGCTGGGATAGTTATCCCTCCTTTAGGGGGGGAGAGGGGGGTGAAGTTTGCACTGAACCTGTCTGCCAGTATGTTGGCAATGTCTGTGGGTTCAGTGATTTTTGTATCATTTTGGACTACTTCTGAGCATATCTGGGAGTTTACACCCAGGTTCCTAACATAGCCGAAAAAGGCCTTATGATTGTCCTTTGAATCCATGGCAATTTTTCTCTCAAAATTGGCCTTAGTTGATTTTATGAGTGCTCGTATTTTTTTACTAATAATGATCAGGGGTGACTTCCCTTTTATGGATTTTGTTCTATCATGTAATAGCTTTCTCCTCTTATTGTAAAGTTTGTTAATGGCTTGGGTCCACCAGACTGGACGTTTGCCCTTTGTGGAAACAGTCTTGGTTTTATTTGGGATTGCCTGATCCATGCAGTCCTGGGGGCAGGGGATTCGTCTGAGCAGAGCAATGGGACCAGTCAATATTAAAGTCACCTAGTACAATGGTTTCTTGAGGGTAGTTCGTGGCTAACCAACTTAGAGCTAGCTCCAAGGTTTCTAAGTTCTTCCCAGGTGGGATGTAAACTACAATAAGATTGATACTTTGTTGGTTGTTTAGGCATATCTTTAGGGCAATTAGTTCTATATTAGAGACCTTGGGAGGTTGTAATGGATTCATAATGATATTCAATGTGCTTCTAAACATTACAGCTATTCCACCACCTTTTATTTTATCCGATCAACCCTTAAGATATTATACCCAGGTGGGAGAATCTCTTCATCCTTTGTAGATGGTTTGAGCCATGTTTCAGATAGACACATGATGTCTGGGAGATGTGTGGCTAACATAGCATGTAGATTATGAACCTTGTTATTTATACTTCTTAGATTAAGATGGAAGATGAGGAGGGAGCTAGTAGATCTTTGAGCTAATTTTGGGGTGACAGAGTCTAGGTTAGTGGTTGGGCCTGGGTTGGGGTGTATATCACCATCTTTAGCAATACATTTTTTCAGATGGTCTAAGAGTCTTAGGAGTTTGCATAGTATCTTTAGACCAAATTTTGTAGTGGTTACTTTAGGGTAACGTTGGGTGAGATACACACTTTTAAAGCATAGTGTTGTAGTGAGTGTAGTAAGAAGGAGAAATCAGATTAGAGGGAAGATTTGTGTGATTGCAGGTGTGACCATTGGGGAAGTGAATACCCAATAGAGTTTGGTTTTCATACCTCGATGAAAAATAAGGGATAAATAAGAGTAGAACTATAAGTGGGATGATAGAATTCATAACTTTACCCATGTTATGAAGAAAGGATGACTAATGGGGTGGGAGGAGTTAGGAGAGCCTGCTAAATATTGGTAGAGCTTAGGACCTAATTACATGTGAAAGATGGCAATTCAGGTGAAGTTTTTGACTAACTTCTTGGCTTCACACTGCTTATAGGTTGAAAAGTAATGGGACTGGAGATTTAGTCTTTTTTTAGGCTGTTTAGACATAGACTGCCAGCTTTGGTTAAAGGTACTGTTCTGTTGCCTGCCAGCGGGACGCTTTCCAGTATTATAAAATGCAACAAGGGTATAATTTTTACCCTATTTCCTTGGGGATAGTTTGTTTTGATATTAATAGCAGGAACCAGCCTGTGCATTTGCACCATGGTAGTAGTCCTTCCTATATGTATATATAGGTTCATAGGTTCATACTAAGCTATCTGCCCTAGGGCATTTACTAGCCTAGCCAGAGTGTGTTTGGCTTTCGCCACCCTTTGAATTGAGTTTACTGTGCCCTTTTTAAGGTTAGTTTACTGTGCCTCTGTCTAGTAGTGACACAGAAGTAATCCCCGGGGTAAACCTTTGATCTCCCATCCACTCATCAAGATTCCTCTTGAAGAGAGTCAATGAGGGGCTCTTCCTAACATGTACTGGGATTTTATTCCAGAGCGAAGGGAGCCTCTGGGTTATGAATCTGTCCCTCCAGCATGTCCTATTTATTTCTGTTCTGAGATTCAATTCCCTCGAGCGTGCAGCTCTAAGGGATTTGGATTTTCTGAGGTGGAGCATGTCCATTAATTCCGGGTTGGACATAGCTTTATACGTCAGGCATAGGTCACCTCTAAGTAGGTGGTATGCAACTGAGTAGAGCTGGAGTTTCTTTAACCAAGCAGCATATGGCATCTGTTTGAGTCCCTTGATCCTCTTTGTGAGGTACTTTTGGGGTCTTTTGCTGCAGGTGTCGGGTAAGGTACATCCCAAATGGGGCATTGTTTTCTATTATGGGCCTGATGAGGGATGAATAATGGGGCACTATGACCTCTCTTGATCTAGATGTGAATCCTTTCATGATAAGGTTGGCTATATAGAAGGTCTTTCTAACCACATTGGCAATGTGGTTGCTGAAGGAGAGATTACAATCGACTTGGGTCCACAGGTCCCAAATTACTTCCTCCGTACTTAAAACGGTTGCCACCTATGTGGTAATTTGTGGGCACTTTGTTTTTGCCAAAGGGTATGACTATACATTATTTGGCATTTAGCTTTAGGCCATTTCTCTGGCACCAGTTATCTGTCCCTGTGAGGCCCTTTTGAAGGATGCTCATGTCAGCTGGAGAGTCAATTATGGCGCCCAGTTTGCAGTCATCTGCAAACTTGGTCAGCCACAGTCCTCCCATGTTAGCCTGTACCTCAGAAAAATATATACCGAACAAGAGAGGTCCCAGGACTGAGCCGTGTGGGACTTGTTACTGGTTTTGAGTCTGACATGACTCCAGCAATTCTGATTCTGTGGGTTCTGTCTTTGAGCCAGTTTGCAACCCATCTAGTGACATAAGGATTTATATTTAAGCTGGATAGCTTATCTATGATGGCCAAGTGGGGTATTGTGTCGAATGCTTTTGTGAAATCCAGGTAGGCTGTGTGGACTACCTTCCTTTCATCTATGGCCTTGGTGACTGTTTCAAAGAAGTCGACCAGGTTCAAGAGTCAGGATCTGCCCTTAACAAAGCTGAATTGGGTAGGATCTAGTGTCTGTAGGTCCCCAATGTCTTTGTTTATGAGTTCCATGATGATCCTCTCCATGGCTTTGCAGACTAGGCTAGTCAGGCTTATGGAGCGATAGTTTCTGGGGTCCATAGAAGCACCACCTTTGTGGAGTGGGACCACTGTTGCTGTACACCATTCTTTGGGCTCATATCCTGTAGCAAGGCTGAGATTGTACAGCAGCTTTACGTGAGGGTTTAGTTCTTCTTGGAGTTCATGTAGGACACAACCCAGGACACCGTCTGGTCCCATTCATGCTGTTTTTTTTTTTGCTTTGGAGAGGGCAGCTTTCACCTGAGCATCTGAAATGTTAGGGAGGCAGCACTCTGCTGGGATAGATATTTGCTCTTTTGGGGGAGGGGGGGAGTTTGCACTGAATCTGTCTGCCAGGATGTTGGCAATGTCTGTAGGTTCCATGTATTTTTTGTCATTTTGGATCAACTCTGAGCATATCTGGGAGTTGCATCCCAGGTTCCTAACATAACTGAAGAAGGCCTTGTGATTATCTTTAGTTTCCTGTGCAATTTTTCTCTCAAAGCTGGCCTTGGAGGATTTTATGAGGGATCATAGCTTTTTGCTAGTACTGATCAGAGATGCCTTCCCTTTTAGGGATTTTGGTCTATCATGTAGTAGCTTCCTCCTTCTGTTGCACAGCTTATTTATGATTGGGGTCCACCAGACTGGATGCCTGCCTTTGGAAGACTAGGTCTTGGTTTTGTTTGGGATAGCATGATCCAAGCATTAATGGAGGTGTCCATAGAATGCGTTTATATGGGATTCTGCAGTTAGGGCCATAGTTTCCACTTGCCCGGGGGCCTTGAAGGATTCCACCTCAGTTTTGAGAAGTGTGAAGTTTGCTTTTGAGAAGTTTTTCACTGTGTTTTTTGGGCTGGGGGTGGGGTCAGGATGTGGATATCCAATGAGATTAATTTATGGTCCGATCTTACCAATGAGGGGTATAGCTCTGGTATGGATCATAGAGTCCCCATGTTGGTGATGATTAGGTCTAGTATGTTTTCCCCTCTTGTGGGAGTGGTGACTAGTTGTTTCATACCATTTGAGTTTATAAATTCTAGGAACCTTTGGGATAGGGTGTTGGGGCTTGAGTAATGCTCCCAGTCTATGTTTGGGTAGTTGATGTCACCCAATATAATGGTGTTTGAAGAGATCTTCATATTCTCCAGTGTTCTCAGGAAAGCTGAGTGGGATTCTTGATTTTGAGAGGGTGGTCTGTAACATGCTACAAACTGAAAAGCAGTTTTGCCCACTGTTAGTTGCACATGGATGGTCCCAGATGCTTCGTGCAGCGCCACTAACCTGGATTTGTGGGTATCTTTGATGAATATGGATACTCCCCCTCCTTTTGTGGATCAGTCTGAGTTTTGGGGCCGAAAAGCATGATATGAGGTATAAAATAGTAGTGCTGGTGTGCTCTCTGGAGCCTTGAACCAGGTTTCTGTCATGCACAGATATTGATTTTCTCCATACTGAGGAGGGTTTCGAGTGCGTGCATCTTGAGGTTTCGACTTCTGGCGTTTAGCAGCATTACTCTTAGTTTCATTGTGTTGTCTATGGAGGTGGGTTTGTCTTTTGAGCCTTGCCTAAAAAAGGCACTATGGGGGTGGCAAGAGCCTTTGCCAATGTCCAAAAGCCCAGGGGTGACAGGTGCAAGCCGTCCCTAGTGAAGCAACGTGGCTTGTTGAGCATGTCATCCCAGGCTGACAGACACTGGATCCCCTTTGAATGACACCAACATTTTAGCCAATTGTTAAAATTGATCATTTTGTCTTTATACTGTGGCATCATTCTAGGTGAGGGTAAGATGCTGCTCAAGGTCAAGGTCATACCGGCCTGGGCTACATGATCAGAGAGCTCCTCTATGTCTCTTTTCATGTAGTCGAGGGAGGTACATCTCAGGTCATTCACACCAGTATGGACAATGACTGAGTCATATTTGTACTTGCTTTGGAGTGACCTGAGTGCTTGTGTTATGTGGCGGATCCTAGCTCCCGACAGGCAGCTCACTGTGATGTTCTCTTTGTTCAACCTGGTGAGCGGGACGTCAGTGTGTCTGACTATAGAATCACCTATTACAAGTGTATCAGGTGTGTTATTTAGCCTTAAGGGCTGTGACTGTTTGGCGCACTGACTTTGTGAGCTATGTGTTACACTTGTTTTGTTTTGGGGTAGTGTTTGCTTGGATGTCTGCTTTGGAGGTCTTTGCTGCTTAGGCAGATTTTTATTTAGAGCCTCCAAGTATGTTTTTGTGTGTTCATGTGTTTGGTTTGCTGTTGTGATAGGACTATGTGAGACTGGATTTGTGACATGTGAGGTTACGTTCTTCTCCTGACTGGTTGCACCAGTTCTGAGTTGAGAGAGCTCAGCCTCCAGTTTGGCTATATGGTTGCATCTCTCACATATATTTGAACTTGTTGGGAGGAGGAGAGGGTTGTCTGTGTACATGAGACAGTTGTAACATTGCCTCCAGATTCCCAGATTCACCAGATGGACTGCAGAGGAAACATTAACTGACTATAGTATAGGGAACTCCTTTATCACTGAATCAAAAAGGACCAATAGGGGACAAGGTACTCGAAGGGAGTATATGAGGATGTAGTACTTTTAGTTTACTAGTGCTGAGTTGTAAGATTGCTTATATGGGCAAGTGCAGGGCCTTAGATTGAGAATAGGATGTTTAATTTGAGAGATAGAGCAGTTCTAAGGGAAAAAGTGAAGAGTAGACTTTGTGGAGCCGGGAATAGTTTAAACCTTATTAAGCGGCGCTGCCCGATGCTGCGATACGCGCACAATAGTGCAAAGCCGCGCTAAAGCGGGTTTTTATACAGGGAACTTTAAAGAGCTAGAATATATATATATATATATATATATATATATATATATATATATATAAATATTATAGATATACACCTACAATCTTCTTTGCAATATTTGTTACGATAACAGTAACATGCATCAATGAACCTCACTAGTCATCAGTTTGCATTCTTACTACTGAGAGATAGCAATCTCCAATTCAGTGTCAGCAAACTGGAACACTCTACCTAATGAAAAAAAAAAAATAATGCATGTTTCTTAGCTTTAGTAATGTATTATGCACCCATCTTACCTAAGCATTACACAGGCAATGGCTATTTTTTTTTCTATTTAAAATGTTACCTTATCTTGCTTACTGAGAATTTTTTAATTATATTTTATTCAAATGTATGTGTTATTTTTTTTTCAACACAGCACTTTATACAATATCTGTTAGTCTGTGCATACTTCTAAAAATGTTTTATAACTTGTATTCCATTTCTCTGTAAATCTTTTCTTTTTTATTTTATTTACATTTTAATTACATGGGTAGTGCACTGAACATACAATGACCTATAGCTGGCTCATGTGCATTGTGTTGAATTGTTTTTTAAATGCCTGAGCTCTGTGCAATGGTTGAATGATGTATTCTGAAGCAGATAAGATACCTGTTTAATAAATAAATAAATCTGAGTATAAATACATATACGTTGGATTAGAGACTCTGCTCCTCCTTATCAGGAGTCAGTATAGATAGTGTGGGCAGTTAGTAAGGCTGCCACCTTGGTGCACCCTAGGGAAGCAGAGCAAGGCATGGTCCACTATAGGAAACCCTATGGTAGATCCCAGATATTTTGGTGAGATTTTATAACTCAGCTTATCTAGGGAATACTTGGTGATTATGTGGGATGAATTTAGGATCACTACAGGTTTAACTAAATCTGATCAGTTATTATTTTCATATTATGTATGCATGTATGTATCTGTTAAACTGATATCTTAGTATTCTGTTTCTTCTGTGTGCTGAAGATTATTTTATTCACTATATACTTTTTACTGACTTTTGTTAATATTTCCTTGATTCTGTTTCATCAGTTTTGCAAACAGCATCTGTAACAAATGATCAACTGAATTAAATCAAGTTGATACTGTATACTTTGGTAAGCTTACTACCACCATAACTTTCACAAGGAGAAGCAATGTATAAAATGAATAGATGGATGGATAAAAGCAAAAGCAGATAGGTGTACATTATCACTCAGTCAAGATATAAATACGTCCTGTACAATAAATCCTGTTACCGAGCATATACAATATTATTTTAGTCAAAAAATATGTATGGAATTGCCATATAATTCAAAAGACTTGTCCAGTTTTAAAAAATTACATTAATATTCCTATCTGTCATTCTGCAGTAAGCAATAATTGTTAGGAGAATAAACAGAAAATGTAATTATGGTGAACAGAGCTGTATGGATCTAGAAAAATATAATAAAACCATCTGAACATGGATTCATTGACTGCAGTTTTGCCTGCTTAATCTAATGCTGCAAAAATGCTTCAGAAGTGATATAATGTACTTCAGATTTTTGCTGTTTTGTACTGTTTTTAGTATCAATCATGTTACCTGTATTTATGCTTTGACCATCCCCTGGATTTACTATTCTTCCATGCAGGATTAGCTTAGTCCTGCATGAAGGCGGACCTTTAGGAGCAGGATGGCAGCACGCCATGCATATTAATGAGGCGTGTTGCCTGAGCTCCTAATCTTACACAGAGCGTGTAATAGTGCAGTGGGCGTATTTGAGAACCGAGCTCTCAGAATATACATGCCCCAGCAATGAAGAACAGCAGAAAGGGCTAAATAATGCGTCAGACCACTCTTAGGTGTCTGCATATCCCCACCAACATCCCCCCCTGGTGTACAACAGCAAGTAAATAGAAATAAAATGAACAAACCTTTTTTTTTTTTTAAATCCAACTAAAGCTAACAGCAGGTGCATGGGTGTGCCCATTGCTTAGCTATGGTTAATTCAACTTAAATGGCTGAAGAGGATAACAAGGAAGATATATGCAAATGAAGCAGAATAGCAATAGTGTAGTGGGCAGAGCATTCTCCTTATGAGCAGGCATTCCTGGTTTGCATCCCACTGCAGCACATACCATTTTCCATGGCAAAGCACGTTATGACACATATTTTCATTGCATAACCCATTAAATAACATATATTTATGAACTGGAGTACGGCAGGAAATCCACATGTGAGGTGTCAGTGTCATAATGAATAAAGCACTAGTAAGCAGGTTTAAGCACCAGTAAACAGTAGTAAGCATATTTAAGCACTAGTAAGTGAGTTTAAGCCTGTTTCTGCAGGGGTAAGCAATGCACACACAAGTTAAGCAATTCTGAAGCTAACTCTCTGTAAGCATATGTAACCGGAGGTTAGCATTGCTTACCCTCGTGCAAACCCGTGCAAACCCGCTTACAAATGCTCAAAAGTGCCTTAATCACTCGTATCCAAAGGCTCTTGTTCTGCCCATCAACAAAGTAAACAGCCTTGCAGGTCTTGAACCCAGGACCCTATACACTACAGTCACAGTAGTTAACTACCAAGCCATCACAGCAGTACAGAAGAATGAGGTATCAATAAACAAGTCTTCACTATAGTAAATTCAAACTGAACCTGTGAAAGGAATCAGTATACAGACATATGTTCAATAACCCACTACATAACATAAATATGTGAACTGGAGTACAGCAGTAAGCCCAGATGTCAGGTCTAATTGTAAAAAAGTGTTGAAGTCCCCAATAAAACACAAGGATCCCATACAGTGTACGTACACATAAATCATGGATACCAGGCATACATATAAGATGTGATAAATAAGAAATCAATGCCAATAAGGAAATATAATGCAAAGTCATATGTAAGCAACACTAAGTATTGCACAGGCCAGATTAGGAGGTGTAAGCAATGTGTAGGCCAGCTAACTCAATGTCCTCAGTGTTACATCCCTTTAAACATAGCCAACATTATGTAAGCAGGTTTGCCCATAGCTTAGCCTTTTCAAAACTGGCCAATTACGAAAATGTATGTTAAATCGGCCCTACTTAAACCCAAGAAGTGGGAATACATCTCATAACTGGTTGTACCTTCCCTTGCAGGCATTATGTCAGGAAGGGGAGAGGGTGTGTGCTTTCAGGCGCCACACTGGTGCATTCAGGAGTCCAGAGTCATGGCAGGACTCTTTGTCAAAAACCATGACCAGAGACTGCTGCAGGCTTAGTCCCAGGGTTCCCAATATAAGGCAGAAGCCTGGGACCATCTTGCCCGTGACCTCACCAGTGCCACTAGCATACCCCAAACAAGTGAGCAGGTCAGGCATCACTATGCCGACCTGAAGCGGCATAAGGGGGACTTCTTTGACCAGTGGACCCAAGAGGCTAGAATGTCAGGCAGTGTACCACCTGTATGTATTTGTGTATTAATTGCCAGCTCATGTATATCATGGATATGTATGGCTAAATATTCCTCTTATGTCCTCCACAGCTGCAATTGAGTGTGCCGTGAACCAGGATGCCCATGGAAGTTGCCTGGAGAGGTTGCGACAGGAGGCAGGTCAGTAATACTCTCGCTTTTACTGTCATATTAAATAAATCTAAAAGTATTAGTAAATGAATTGCCTGTATAAAACCTGTATTGTTTAAGGCAAGTACTGCATACACCAGATGAATATAGCAGGAAGAGTCTCATATAGTTTATATGTGAATAAAAGTGTAATAGCCTGACAATAAAGGTCTAAGTGCTGGACTGCATGTGTATACTCTGGTATCATATGGTAATGTGGATTTGCAATCATGTAATAGTACTGTTGTAGTAAGCATTACCCACACTGTGCACCATAAATAGAATGTGTATGAATGCCTTTATATGATTGGTTTTATTCCCAGAGGCCATTTAGTACAACTGAGAGACACATAGACAGAAAACAGGGAAAATGCAGACAACAAAACCCAAATAACACATGCAAGTGAGATGTGAACTTATGTTTTTTTTAACACACACAGCCATGGTTTGAATCCTGCCAGTGGTAGTAGTCTGCATACAGAATCATACCCCACAACTGTACAGATATGTCCAGAATGTCCAATAAAGTGGCCCATATCCATTGCCTGTCAACCTGTCACCCTGGGAAATCAGTGGGATGATCCCAGACATATAGGCAGCAAACAGGAAATACAACTGATTGACACACATCTATGAGAATAAAGCTGGCACACTAGCACCTCCACAAAATCTTATTAGACTAGCAGCAGATATGTCTCATTTACACCCCCATCTTGTAAAGCAGTGGCCAGAGTGTGTACAGTAACAGAGTGAGATGTATGTGCATAATAATAATGTGGAATCTGGTACTGTGTGTGGCAGCAATTAGGTAGTGCTAGCAAACATTTCTCCCACAGGTCTGTCAGATACCAACACTGTGCTCAGAAATACAAGAATGATGCACTGTACTAGTACTGTATACATTGGTATTGTATGGCATTGTGAGTGATGCAGTTGCTCTGAATAATGAGGTATTACTCATCAGTGTTGCCCACAGTGTCCTTCAAAATATAACTGTTTATGAAATCTGTATAAGAGTGTTGTAATACAAGGTCAGAATGCAAAAGCACAGGAGAATTATCAGACAGAAACAGATAGGAGATATACAACAATATCTATATAGCACACACAACTCTGATGGACAGTGTTTATGTTGTAGCAGACACAGCCATGGTCTGAATCCTGGGAGTGGAAGTAGGCTGCATACAGAATCATACCCCACAACTGTATAGATGAGACCAGAATGTCCAGTATATGCACCCATATCTGCTGCATGTCCCCCTGGTAAGTCTGTGGGATGATCCCAGATGTTTAGCCAGCAAACAGGGAATACAAGTGATTGTCCAACATCTATGTGAACAGACCTGTCACTATAGCAACTCCTGAAACTGTTAGGGGAGTAATAAGCTAAGTCTGTCCTATCTACAACCCCATGTTGTCAAGCTGTGACCAGAGTCTGTACAGTAACAGAGTGAGATGTATGTGCACAATACTAATGTGTAATCTGGAACTTTGTGTGGTAACATTCCGGTAGTGCTAACAAACATTGCTCCCACAGGTATGTCGGATACGAACACTGTGCTGAGAAATAAAAAATATTATACCCTGTACTGGTACTGTTTACTCTAGTATTGTAGGGAATTGTGAGCATTGCAGTTTCTCTGAATAATAAAGTATTACTGACCACTGTCACCCACGCTGTGCTACTTAATAATTCTCTGTAGGAAAGCATGTATATGTGTGTGTCAAGTCACTAAAGGTTGACGAGGGCAATAGTCTAGATATGTCCTGGTACACCTGCATGTGGTCAACACATGGCCAGAGTCTGTAAATACATTCCCTCCACAGGTATACCAGGTAAGAGGTGTATACTGCAGGTAAAACCAGTTCAAGTATAACAATGACAGCCATATCACTGTCCAAACTAAGGCTATAGGGTAGTGTAGTAAGACATGTAAGGTACAGATAACAGCACTGACTAGGAAAGTAATGTGGACTACAGGAATATAGTAGTTGTTACTTGACATCTTTCTCCGCCCCATCATTTCTCCAACAATTAACAATATACCCACCCCAACTGGTATGCAATGACTCCATTGTTCTGATAATGTCCTATTGTTTGATAAATATTTTAATTGTTCCCATACATGTGCTATATTGAATTATTCCAACATTGGTGGCATGGTGCCAACAATGTACCTGCATGCTGTTCTTAATACCACTGTGGTCCCATATATGTATGTGTTCTGTTTGCTATGCAACTGTTCTGTATCTGGAGTCTGGGTTAATGGGAATATCTATGCATGCTGTTATACCTAACCCTGGAATGTGTCAACTATTACTAATCAACATATGATGATAAACTCTAAACTCTATAGCACGTTTGAGAAAGCCGGTCACAGTGGACCCACCTTTCCCCCCTCAGCTGGCCATGGTATGGGCACCAGCATGTCTGGGGCCAATCCCAGGACATCCCTGTCCATTGCTTCTGCACCACCTTTAGGTGGAACTGCCTCAGGGGATGGGGCTTGCCCCCCGGGAGTGGGCACGGACAGAAACCTGTCACCTGTCGCCAGGTCCAGGTCGTGGTGCATAGTGAGCTCAACCAGTAGCTTGATGATCTGCTATGCCAGCTCAAGGGCCATGTGTCGTGACTGGAGGATCAGGCTGGCTCTCTGACTCAGCCCCCAGCACAACCACCTTCGGGGCTGTAAAGGTGTAGTGGTGACTGCCCATGGGTGGGGACCTCAATCACACTGTTTCCACTAGGGGGCTGATGGGCTTCCGATTTCCCAACACCCCTACCCATCAAGGTGTTTACCCCCACATTTGTCACATACCACCCCTGTATGTGTCTTGTTTGTCTTGTCTGTTAAACTACCTAAACTACCTCCCCAAATATACCTACTATCCATCCCCAAGATCCCACTCTCACCTGAAAAACAAAAGAAAAAAAGGGCTATCTGTTCCCCAAAAAAATCTCACCTCATATATAGCTGTCCACTTTGTATGTGTCCACTGGACACATGTAATCAGGTCTAATTAGCATCACAACGTATTATTGTTGTCCTCACCACTCTCCCAGGGGTTTGAGTGTCCAAATCTACCTCCAAATTCAGTGTATATGCACAGCTGTTGCTGTAGAAGAAATAGGCAGCTATAGACCTTCCCCACCCTACCTGCACATCCCTAGCTATTTTACCTACTGTCTTTCCCTCTTTTTGCCCCCTTTTTCACCGTTTTCCTATCATCCGTTTTTCTTTTCTTTTAAAGAAATTAACGTGGGGGTAAGCGGGAGTAAGCACTTTTAAGCAGCAATAAGCAGATTTAATCCTGTTTGTGTCGGGGTAAGCAATGCCTATACAGGTTGAGAAATTTAGAAGCAAACTGAGTATAAGAAAGAGTAACCGAAAGTTAGTAGTGCTTACCTCCATGCAAACCCACGCAAACCTGCTTACAACTGCTCAAAGGTGCTTTAATCACTCTGTATCCAACTGCCCTTGTTCTGCCTAGCAATAAAATAAAGAGCCTCTGCAAAGCTCAAACCCAGGACCCTGTACACCATAGCCAAAGTGATTTACCACTAAGCCATGTCAGATATACATAACCCTGATGTTTATACAAACATATGATCCAGGCCAGTCATTCAACAGTACAGGGAATGTATTCCAACATGTAGATGTATGTGTGTGTGTGTGTGTGTGTGTGTGTGTGTGTGTGTGTGTGTGTATGTGTGTGTGTGTGTGTGTGTGTGTGTGTGTGTGTGTGTGTGTGTGTGTGTGTATTAATATCTAAACAGATAAAACATATCTATATATGCAGATATATATATATATATATATATATATATATATATATATATATATATATACATATATATATATATATATATATATGTATATATATATATATATATATATATATATATATATATATATATATGACTATATATACATACAAATCCATACATTTATAGATATATATGTCTACATCTATATATGTGTGTATATATATATATATATATATATATATATATATATATATATATACACACACACACACAGACAGTTATTTATATGTAAGCAGATATATATATATATATATATATATATATATATATATATATATATATATAGATATATATATATATAGATATATATATATATATATATATATCAGATATACATCTGTAGATAATGGGAACATAACAAAAAACATATATGTCCACATGCACCGTTAATGGGGTTGAGAGGCCCCAATCAACATACGTCTTGTATGAATAGGTATACCCCCCACAGCCAAACACGTCTGCCCTGCAATACACTACCACCTGTTGCGGAGCCCATAACCAGTCTCTGACATGACATGGGCACAAGATGTTTACAGTACTCCATCCTACCTGTATGATGCCAGGCTGGTATCAGTAACATATCATGCAGTACATTCTGGCTCCCATAGGGAATGTACAATGTGGAAGCTATCAACATCTCTAGGATAAATATACACAGACACATATATGCAGATACAGATATACATACATTTGTATACATATATATATAGATATATACAGATATATATGTAACTATACATACATACGCAGATATATGTATACTAAGATACATATGTAGAAGGTGACACAATATGGAACAGCCACTATGCCTACAGTTACTACCTTAACAACTGGACACTATATGAGCCACCCATACAAATGACAATCATTACCTGCAACATATAACCACAGAGAGGTCAAAGGATATAACACCACACACAGGTTTGCATAAATGGGGAAGCTTTATTTGTGTACTATTAAAGTTGTATATGCCATGTCACATAGCTGTTTAAACACTGATATCCATATAAACAGAGAAATGCAACTGTGAAACAGTTATCCTAATACCGTAGTCCAAAAAGGTTTACAAATTTTGCTGTCCAGACCGAGGCTTTCAAGTAGTACAAGAGTAAAGACAGACTGTGCCACAGGATACCAAACAATCAACAGTAAGTAAATCAGATGTATAGTTCAGCAGCCTTTATCTACACTCTGTACACAGTTCCTAAGGGGTAAAGAACTAATTTTTCACAATGGGATGTAACTGTTACATAACAATGCATAACTGGCACTATCACAAGCACACTGACAGACAGAACAGTCTGTATTGCAGGAGGCGGTAGCCCTGCATTTACCCAAGGTGGATTGTATGGTAATGTACATCCAGATATCTTAAGGCAGTGTAGACATGGTGTGTGTGTGGGTGGTCACATCTGCTTCTATCATGTGCACCATTGGCTACTGACAGACATCCTAAGGACATCATAGGACAGTACCACTGCTAGCATGTAATGCTCCTGTGGACTACAACAGAGATATTGGCCAATATATTTGGACAGTCTGATACACTCTGGACAGTCCAGAGGTATAGACAGAACCGCTTAGAGCAAGACCTGTGGACCAAGCCTGACAATGTGGATGTTATCAGCTATGTAGATGTGTATAACACATAACTACTGGTACACATTTCCCCCCATAGGTTATGCATTCACACAACCCTGTCCATCCTGACACATGATAACTGCTGGTACGGAGTTGTCATGGCCACAAACTAGCCACTAGATATTGACATGCATCTGTACAGCATCCCACTGCTCTGTCCGACATACACGACTGTTATGGTGGCCTGGCAGCAGTACATCTGGCAAGTATCTGGACATGACATCTGACTGGGTAAGTACACTAAGCTGCTAGGCATGTAACAATGTACTCTGCAGGCTACAGGCAGACTGGCTCAACATTGGCCTACACTTCCTATATGGCGATGCACATGTACCAGCATATATAGAAGGATCTACAGGCATGTCACAGCACAGAGTATGATACACCTGTGTGAAAGTGCATAACCGCAACCAATGTGAACACAGACACATCAGCATATGGTAAGCTAGTGTAATATAACAGTATATGGACTATCTGTGCAATACCATCCTCATATGTGCCACTTACACACTAACCCTACATATACTGGGCCTCTCCACAGTGTTGTCTGAATCCTGTCTGTGGTATGGGACGTCTGTGTATGGCCCTACAAACGTGTAAGCCGATAGGGTAACATACAGTGGATCAGCATGTAACATCAGATAGAACAGGACCACAAACAATGACATCTACCACAGTCTGTACACAGGCCAAAGAACATATGAACAATACACACAGTGTCCACAATCACCATGAGTACACATACCTCAGTACTGTACACACAACCACAGAATGTCCAGGTTATGTCATAAATTGTAACCCCTACATGTATAACATGTGTAGCAGTCTGATATCTCACTGGCTTCTTATCAGATATGATTACATTAATTATGATGCATAACACATATGCACCTCTTACTGCATGACATATATACAAAGATTGACAGAGTTGTGGCTGGAGACACATACACAGGGCCAATATTGGCATGTTGCTGTGATACCCTCATACATTTACTGTTGTAACAGGGTTTGTCGCAACATATGTCCTATGAGGGATATGAAGTCAGTAACTCTCACGGCTGTCCCCATCTACAGACTGAAATCCTCACACTACCTTCTGCAGTTCACAGACAGGTGCTTTGTGGGTAACACATGAAACAAAAAGCACCACACACTGTCCAGTCTGCAGAAGACCCTACAGATGGGGGTTTCCTCATAAACATAGCACTGACATGGCAGCTATTAAAACATATAGGACAGCCATATCCACACACACCCTGTTAAACCAGCAGCACTCCAAATGCAGTATAGCAGCACTTACAGTCTGCAGTCAGGTCAGGCACATCAGCCTCCTGTGTATTGCTCTGTTTCCACCATGTATGTTATTAGAGGTAGATACCAATCCATCTGAGATGCTGTTTGCCAAACAACGGATCAAGTTCTTGCTCACAGTGAATGCAAAGGCCCAACCCCAACATGATGTTCCTAGATATTAGAGTGTGTTTCCATGCAATTGGCTATGGGAATGTTATCACAGCTGTTCCACATGCAATCAGCAAGAGGAGGGCTGCAATTCGTGAAGAGGCCATCAGCTGATCATGAGCAACACTTAAAATACACATGCTGCTGCCTAAGCACAGCAGGTGTAAGTCTTCACATCCACCAGAGAGGGAGTGAGAGATGCTGACAGAGGCAAAGAATAGTCAGGGAGGGGTGGGAGAGTAAAACATAAGCATGTATGTGTCACACACCTACCAGTGAAGGGTATCAACCCCCTGACAACTATGTAGTGCTATCACATCTCTATGCAGTTATTGGATGTGCCACATAGGTTACATGTTGAGGAGCCTTCAAAATGTATATGTGATGGTGAGTGACATTTGCAATAGGGATATGGTGACTATATGGTAGGTGTAGTACATGTGCCTGTCCACTTGAACAGGTGCCAGCTTCAACACAGCCACACTCTCACAGGAATGCACACGCATTGACACACTTGGTAGGGCCAGGAATACAAATGATCACTAGTGAGATTGCCACAACACATTACAGAGCAGGTATCACATGCGCCACAGGGGTCATATGGAGGTTATATGGGCAAAGGGTATGGGGAGGTGTCTGACATCAGCCAGCATTATTCAGTATGCCATTGGGGGTTGTAGTGAGTGTGAATGCAGTCATACACATTACACAACAGACACACAGACACAGGTTGCTAGTACAGACATGCTTGGGTGCATTGCTGCACATTTGTGTGTCATGGTCAAATGTCCCAGATGGGTTTACAAGGTTAGGCGATGGGTATACCTTGCCATCAGGCCACATGACAATGGTCTTCATTGTGGCTCAGGGGGGGGTAGTGTCTGGATCTGACCACACAATTGGGTATTGTATTCACCATCCAGTCACCTGGGTGACTATTGCATGTGGCCAATGCTGTGCATTGCTTGCCATGTATGTGTTCCTTAGTCCATGACATGGATGGTGTCTGGGATGTGCACACCTCCCACATGCATGTACAGTGACATGTGGAACTGTACCTGGGGTGTCTGGCCCATGTTGTGTACACAGATTGTTATCATCAGAAGTGCCAGTCCTGGCCTCATGTGGCGGGAACTGTTACTGTATGGCAGGTTGACCCAGCACCTACATTGATAGCATGATACTGGTATTCCCTGGTGTCAGTGGCATCCATCCATACAGGGTGTGTTTTCAGGCATGGTATGTCCTTTGTGGGTCACATTTAAAGGCACCACAGGTGTTGCAGGTGTGCAGTGGGGAACATGGGAAAGGTGCACTGTCGGCATGTACGTGCCTATTGGACTGATGGTCAGGGTGCCATGCCCACTGTAGCCCACTGCAATCACACCATAGTTACTATCAGTGAGAAATATGCAGGGTACTATCAACATAGTGGCTGTTGCCTAGGCAAGTGTTTGTGCGTAGGAGACATGGGTTGAGAGTGTTATATGGGTAATGCTAAGGTCACTCACTTTGTTCGCCTGGCCTTGATGTCAAATGTAGTGGTATGGATATGCACCCCAGCCTTTTGGCTATTTCACATCTATTATCACTGTATGGTAGACATTCTGATATATACTGGAGCCACCATATAAACAATTTGCAAAACCTGCACCCCATTGACTCCAGTTATGACACACTCCCAGCCACCTCCACACAGGATACGAATTACAAACACAGATACACACATGCCTGTCATGTCTGGAATTAGAACTCCTACCTAACTAGTTTATTACACTACAGCACTATGCAGTTATAGGATGCACCACAGAGATTACTGGAGTACTCCTTCCCCAAAGGTGTATTTCACAGTGAATGAAAACAGCAGAATTGCAAAAGTAGAGCATTTGAAGTGTTGTGAGTGTGACCAGCCTAAAATGCATTGCTCCCTACACAGAAATAGAAACACACATGAAACACCCACAACTGCCAGATGTGGGGATAGAACCCCTACCACAGTTCTATATCACACTACAGCATGAAGCAGTAATAGGATGCACCATGAGAATAACTGGAGTACACCTTCCCTAAAGGTGTATTTCACAGCAAATGATGCCAGCAGGACTGCCAATGTAGGGTATTTGAAGTGTAGTGAGTGTGACTAGCCTAAAAAGCATTGTTCTCCACACAGACAGAGACAGATCCACGCAGTTGCTAACTCTGACATTAAAACTCCTACCTAACTACATTATCACACTACAGAAGTATGCAGTTATAGGACGCGCCATGGAGATGACTGGTCTACAGTCTTCCCAAAGGTGTATTTCAAGGTGGTTGACATCAGCAGCCTTGCCAAAGTAGGGCATTTGAATTGTAGGGAGTGTGACTAGCCTAAAAAGCACTGCTCTCTACACAGACAGAGACACACAGTTTCCAAGTCTGGGATTAGATCTCCTATCTAACTATTTTATCATACTACAGTAGTATGCAGTTATAGGACATGCCACAGAGATGACTGGGCTACAATCTTCCCAAAGGTGTATTTCAAGGTGGATGACATCAGCTGCCTTGTCAAAGTAGGTCATTTGAATTGTAGGGAGTGTGACTAGCCTAAAAAGCACTGCTCTCTACACAGACAGAGACACACAGTTTCCAAGTCTGGGATTAGATCTCCTATCTAACTATTTTATCAAACTACAGCCATACACAGTTATAGGATGTGCCATGGAGATTACTGGGCTACAACCTTCCCAAATGTGTATTTAGAGGGGGATGACATTAGCAGCCTTGCCAAAGTAGGGCATTTGAATTGTAGGGAGTGTGACTAGCCTAAAAAATCATTGCCCTCTACACAGATAGACAGACACACACACACACACACACACACACACACACACACACACACACACACACACAGGTGTCAAATCTGGGAATAGAACTCCTACCTAACTATTTTATCACACTACAGCAGTACGCAGTTATAGGATGTGCCATGGAGGTTACTGGGCTACAACATTCCCAAAGCTGTATTTCACAGTGGATGACCTCAGCAGGCTTGTCATAGTAGGGCTATGGGGAAGCCAGAGTGTGTGCATGGGCCATAACCCATTCATCTAGGGGTTGACACACCATATACAGGCACTCACAGGGGCATATACCACAGGTACGTGTATACAGCTCTTAGATAACTACTTCTTGTACAGTCATGTTGCACAGATAGCACTTGCACCACATAGCTGGTACTGCTGAGACATACTGTTGGCTGGTATATACAGTAAGTGACATCTTAACCTCATGTGGTTGTAGCCATTTGGCTGTGTGCTGGGTGGGACAGGCCTGGATGGCTCCTTGTCACAGTCACTCTCTTCCACACATCTATGTATGACTACTTTTGGCTTATTATAGTCATTTGTCCTTGGATATATATCTGTATTCCTACCCACTGTGTGTGCAAAGCATGAGTGATGCATGCTAAGGAGTGTCTGCACTAACATCTGCAACTGCCAGATATGTCTGTTCCACTGTTGTTTTCAGACATGGGCTTCATGTGTGTGTGAGAGCATGCCTAGTATGACCTTTCAGTATGTTGTTGTCTGACATTGCCTTCATTTCTCTGTGTGTCAGCATGCCCAGTATGCCCCTCTGTATTGCATGTGTGGATTGATTCCAGGTAGTTTGTACTCAAGTGCAGATCTTTGTGTTGTACACCAACAGATAGCAAACTATTTATGCAGGGTATCCGTCGATCATTTGGCAATATGGGGACAAAGTGTGCAATGGATAGTGTGTACTGTAGGTGATTGTGTCTGTGCTGCTTCATCTACTTGGTACTGCTGTTAGCAGAGATATTCATACTTGTGTACTGTTATACACTGTGATGTTTTCTGTCCTCAGATACTGTCAGGTGGACATTCCTGCTCACAGTGTTGTCTTGAGGGACTGCAGCTGTGTGCAGTATTGTGGGCAGACATCTACCTATTCATGGTAGGATATGCCATTCTGGAGGGGGTGCTGCAGACACTTGCTGCTGGGTCTGTGTATCTGGTTTAACACCTTGGTACAGTGCTGGCAGGGGATCCCATACATGTACATTCATCAACATGACAGTATAACCTTATATTGCTATGGCAATACCTCACAGCTGTAAAGATTTGCACAGGTTACACAGAGGCAGGGGCCATGAGTCAGGACATTACCCCTATTGTGGTGTATGGGCAGGTATGTAGGCACCCATTTATGTGCTTATAGCCAGGGCTAGTGTGTACACACAGCTTTGAGTCGGTCCTTGCACATTCCATGCTGCCCACGCCCCCCCCCCAGTTATTCTCTCCTCTTCCTTACATTATGCATACATTCTCTGATACTTTCCCTATAGTTACACCCCATCACAGCTGTGTGTCGGTGTTGGTCGACAGTTCATGCAGTGGGACATGGTGGACATGTTACTGTGGTTTGTCCACATGGTCTTGCATATAACATGCTTCCTGAATGATATGCACCCTTTATTTGTAGCTGTCACGGCTCTGTTTTGGAATTTGCTGAAATGTACTTGGTTACTAACCAAGTACATTTCTGCAGATTACCCTAGTCCTGCACGGCCAGTTTCCAGCTTTCTGGATCACACATTCACCTAATTTGCATGGATTTCTCCTGCAAATGGGGTAATTTGCATACAGTGGCTGAGTTTGTGCAGGACTAGTGCAGGAGTGCTCATGCACACCCCTGCAGGCTATTCCTGGATCGCACGGCAGACATATTGCCAGCTAGAGCTCCTGGACTAATCCTGCATGCTGAGCAAGCCTTGCAGAATCCAGGGGCATGTTTATGTAAATCCTACCAGTTACATATATCAATTGTTAATCTTTATATTATAATCCAAGTCACCATCTTTAAGTCAAGTTCTGATTCTTGGATCTTAGTAGCCAGGTTTCTTACATTTGTAAATAGGATGTTTAACTCTCCTGTTTTTTTACCAATTTGGTTGTCAATCTAGCCTGCTTTCTAAATATAATATTAACTTATTCAGGCAAACATTAATATCTCCTTGCATTTCTATGCAATCATTAGAAACCTTCTTAGGCTATAAGACTGTCCAAACATTAACTACCCTTTTCCCTAACTTTCCTATCAATTTCTTGGTTTGCTCTAAAGGATTCAGAGGCTTATATAGGACAGTTTCTGACCTCTTTGAAAAGTCATGAGATAACTAATTTCAAGTCTTCTGTGTTCATTACCATTTTATTCTAAAGTCTATTAACTTCATCAGCAGTTCTTTCTTTTCATTCTTCTCCTTTCATATTTTGTTTTTTACATGTAGCGTTACTCCTTCTGTCATAATATATTCCTTCAGGATCTGAAAGACAGACATTCTGAAGGTGTCAGTGTTGACTCTAGAAAGAAAAAAAAAACAACATCCTTCCACAGATTCTTTCTATACATAGTTCTGTGACAGCTCTTCAAGAGTGCAAACTACCAAATGCCCATGCCTAATGGTGAGTCCCTTGCTTGACACCTAGTAAAAAAATGTCCCAGCATCAGGGCCTTTAACTGAAATATCCATTTCACCCAACACCACCAGTGCCTTCACATCTGCATGTGTTTCCTTTCTGAAATGGTTGGAAACCTATTAGCATTATGCCAGGCTCTCTATGCCCAGTGACTACAAACCCACTTTGGTTTACTAGTATTATGCTTTCTCAGTACTCTACTCCCATTTGTTCTTCTTACTTGTCTGGGTCACACATCCTGTCAGTTGAGCTACCTGAAGTTGGCAATCAATACTGGAGACTTTCTTCATCAATTTATGATATTTTCCAAAATATGCCAAATCTGGTAGTGTAAAGGGGTAAAACCTATTATCCTCTACATCCACGCCCCCTTTTTTATGTATTGGTCAGGTGTTGAACTATGCGGACACAATAGCACTGCAGTAGCTATATGTCCTTATGTGATGCTGTGTGTCATCCTGCTGAGGGATAAGGCAGCACATGCAGCATATTGTCAAATATACTACTTTGTTATTGCATGCAATAGGACAACAGCTTCATATGGGTGCCTGATGATAGGAATGATTAGACATAGGTACTCGAGTCACAGTCTGATGATTTAATGTCATTGTCTGCCTCCATCCTGGATGCACATCTGCCAGCAGGGGATGGGGAAGATCTGGACTAACCTTCAGATGAACATGAGACTGCACAATCTGACAGCTCACTTTCCAGACTGTGGGAGCGGTCGCACATGACTCAGCATTGGCAATATTCTCTTGAGAACACAGTACCAGATGAGCGCATTGCATCTGATGTGGGTATACCCATCATACTGGAGTGACAGAAGTCTAACAATGTTTCACCATGTTACAATTGGTCTCTGATATGTTTGCATCACTAAATATCAATCAGCAGATGTGTTAGAGTATCAGATAAGCACAGTCTGCTGCTACACAATCCTGCATGAGGATGATGGCACTGATAAGCGGGATTTGTGCAGATGCCACAGAGCACTGCCAGCGTATAAATGAAAACAAGGAGTCAAGGACACTGTAGACTGTTCACTTGAGGTCTGTTATGGCACACTTACTTAAACCCACCTGGATGCTGAGGCATGCCAGTACCAGTATCACTGTCCTGGGATGGAGTGTAGGGGGCACCACATGGTACACAGTACTTAATACATTTAAAAGTATATGGGCACCCTTTTACCCCTCACTGTGAGTGGTGACAACACCCAGTCTCCTCAAACATGACATCCCATTTAGGTTGTGGTCTCACAGTTGCATGCTGTCTCTGCCAACAGAGGCCCTCAATTCTTCTACAATGGTTCAGTAGAGTGAACCAAGGTCATGGTAATATAGTGGCACCCCATTCCCATGGTAGGAGGAAATTATACCTGACACAGAATAACCATGATGAGGAGAGTTCCTACTCTGCATCTTGTGATTCCTCCCGACAACCATACGTCATTGTTTTATTGCCTATGGTAATAATGAGCCTGTGAACCACTCCAGTCTTCCTTCATCCTGTATGGTGCAGCCTGATTATGTACTGATTAGCATAGTCTGATATTAATGCTGCATGGATCTTGTTTACCCATAACTAAATGAGGAACTACTTGTCCTACTTCACCTCACTGTTGTCAGCAGATAATGCTGTTATATCTTCCATACCTGCTGTGTTTGTGTATGACATAAGGAGTCCTAGACTATTAGTCTGTGTCGAAAAGTGTGATGAGGAGTCAAGAAGGAAGATGAAGTATGAAAGAAGAAGAAAGTTGTAATCTACCTGGATGATTTTGCTCAAGAATGGAGGTGTACAGGAAAGAATACTGGGAAGTTGCAGGGGAACAAGTGTGCAAGATGAGCTCCCACTGAGTACTTTGTTTTCTCCGTGCCAATTAAGGCTGTTCATGTTGATTGCATTTAGATATCTGAGGACTATACATTTAGTAAAGTGGCTATAATGAGCAGATATATTCTAAGACAATCTGTAGATGTAAGTAAATGACCTCTGTGCTACTTGATCACAGATAATGGTTATTGACTTGCTGCAATAGAGTCCCACCCATTCATCTGCTTTTTTCAGCCTGCCCCTTTCCTTTGAAGTCACCAGCCACCCCTGTTAGTGCTCCATTTGAATAAACTGTAGCAACTGCTTGCTACAAACATAGTAAAAGTAGTTTGCTACAGTTTAAAGAGAGAGGAGAGCTTATTTTTCGCTCTTTAAGTCTAAAGAGCTTTTTTGGGGGGAGGGGGCAGATTGTTGAACAGTCACCTACTCTTCTACTGGTCTTTGTATATGTAGGAAGGACAGTTCTACAAACTTATCATATACAATACATGTCAATCAAGTTACTTGCAATATCCTGATCTACAATGGACTGATTAATAATCTCTTGGTTACTGAAGTAATATGACACTATCCAATGTTGATACTATTTGTGTTTCTGCTGGATGACTTCTTGTGTAAAAGGCAGGAAATGGCTGTTTTAATAGCTAATACATACAGTTGTGTGGCTGTTAATGTGATCCTGGGCATTTTTGCTATCTGTAACAATATGCATACAGGTGGCCAAGGTAAAATTCCCCAAGGATCAGTTACCCTAAGCACCAGACACTGAGTAATACAAAGCTCATCCCTGTTTTGTATAAGAAAATAACCTCTGGTGCAATTTCTGTGTGTGATTGCAATGATTCCCCAAGAATCAGTTTCCCTGGGCAGAAGATGTCAAAGAATCCAAAGCTGATCCATGTTTTCCTTAAGAAAATGACTGCTGGTGCAATTTTTAAGGGTGTACTGGCAATTATTCCATTATTTTGAGCTATTTCTCCCTTCATTGAGTCGGTGTGACTATGGGGTTTGTTTATATAACTTAAGAGGGGAAACTACCCTCAACATCAGAGATGCAGGAAGGCTTGCCCTCTGCAAAGGTGCACCTAGTTTAATCATCTATTTATGATTCAGGCATTAGTTTTCAGTATTTATGATTCTAATGGGAGTTTTGCTCTTTGTCATTTCATTTGCATGGTTTCTTATTTTATAGTCTCTCATACATTGCTACATAAACTCCCTCACCCTTTTCACTATGAATTGTGAATATGCTCATCTTCTATACATTGACAAGTCAGCCTTCATATGGATGCCATGGAAAGACCTATCATATAATTAATTAATCAGGATATAGGGAACCTCCAAACACTGGACCCATCTCAGTTTGGATTTGTCAAAGGCAGGTCATGCTTACTCAACCTTGTGGATTTTATTGAAAAGGTCACCAAAGCAATGGATGAAGGAAAAACGAAACACACCTCATACCTCAACCTAGCCAAAGCTTTTGACACAAGTACTCACTTAGTCATAATACAACAGATAAATAGTCCCCTATGTTACCCATTGGATTGACAACTGACACAGATATAGGATTCAGATAATCAAACTAAGAGAAGTTAAGCCCACAAAGAGACCGTTCACTACTAGAGTCCCCCGGGGTTTTATGCTGGGGCTTCTCCTATTTGACATCTACTTTTCTAAAGTAAAAGCCAATACCAAAGTGCTCTGGCTGACTAAGTTTGCAGATGACTGTAAGCTAGGGCCAGTCACTAAATTCCCAAATCACTTAAACATCCTGAATGAAAGTTTGTCTCAAAAAATAACTGATGCCAAGATCATGTACTGAAACTAAATGCCAAAAATTAAGTTATTGTATCCTTAGGTTCATAGGTTCATAGGTTCATAGGTAGGTACTAGGCTATTGGCCCAAGGGCCTACGTATGCCTAGCTAACATGGTTCCTTGGCTTACGCAACCCAAGAAAGTTATTTTCCTGTGCCACTGTCGAGCTGAGACACAGAAGTGATCCCCAGGGTGTATTTCCTATTTCCCATCCACTCATCAAGATTTTTCTTGAACAGTGCTAATGAAGAACTTTGCTTGAAATAGATGGGTAGCCTGTTTCAGAGTATGGGAAGTCTCTGGGACAGCAATCTATCCCTCCAGCATGTCCTGTTTATTGTGGTGACAAGGTTTAAGTCCCTAGAGCATGTAGCTTGGAGGGATTGGGATTTCTTTAGGTGTAGCATGTCCAACAGTTCTGGGTTTGACATAGCTTTATATGTTAGGCAGAGATCACCTCGGAGTAGGTGATATGCCTCAGAGTAAAGCTGGAGTTTTTTGAGACGGTCAGTGTAGGGCATTTGTTTGAGGCCAGTAATCCTCTTTGTGAGGCACTTCTGTGGCCTTTCCAGCTGCTGCAGATGTCTTGTGAGGAACATTCCAAAAGGGGTGTTGTGCACTATAATGGGTCTAATGAGTGTCGAGTAGAGGGGAACAATGACCTCTTTTTTCCTGGATGAGAACCCTTTTATGATGAGGTGTGCCACGTAGAAGGACTTCCTGACTACTGTGGCAATGTGACTATCAAAGGAGAGACTACTGTCCACCTGGGTCCCAAGGTCTCTTACCACACATATGGTGTTAAGTAGATTGCTGCCTATGTGGTAGTTCATGGGTACAGAGTTTTTACCAAAGGGGATGACACTGCATTTTATGGCATTGAGTTTGAGGCCATGACTCTGACACCAGGCATCTGTCTCAGCGAGGCCTTTCTGTAGGATGTCCACATCATTTGGGGACTTGACTATGGCTCCTAGTTTGCAGTCATCTGCAAACTTCATTAGCCAGAGGCCTTCTGTGATAGCCTGTACTTCAGAGAAGTAGATACCAAACAGAAGAGGTCCCAGGATGGAACCCTGTGGAACTCCACTTGTCACTGCTTTGAGGTCAGATTCGAAGTACAGTGTGGGTTCTGTCAGTGAGCCAGTCAGCAACGCATCTTGTGACATAGGGATTTATACCTAGTTTAGTGAGTTTAGCTATAATTCCAGAATGGGGGATGGTGTTGAAAGCCTTGGCGAGGTCAAGATAGGCTGAGTGAACGACCTTACCTCATCTACGGCTTTGGTGATTGCCTCAAAGAAGTCAATCAGGTTCAGGAGGCATAATCTGCCTTTCACAAACCAGAACTCGGTGGGATCCAGAGTTTGGAGGTTACCAATGTCTTTGTTTATGAGTTCCATGATATGTTCCATGGCCTTGCAGACCAGGCTCGTCAGGCTAATAGGTTGGTAGTTCCCGGGATCAGTGGTGGCTCCCCCTTTGTGGAGTGGTATAACTGTTGCTGTGTGCCATTCAGTGGGCACAAAGCCTGATGCAAGGCTATTATTGAACATGGTGCTTAAGTGGGGAGCCAGTTCATTCTGAAGTTCGTGTAAAGTGCAGCCTGGGATGTTGTCTGGTCCCATGGATGCTGTGTTTTTGGCTTTAGAGAGTGCAGCTTTTACCTGCGTAGTTGTGATTACAGGGGCTCTGCATTCTTCCTGTATAGTCATGGGCCCTTTAGGAGGTGAGGGGGGGGGGGTAAGGTTAGCACTGAACCTATCTGCCAGGATGTTGCCAATATCAGTTGGTTCTGTAATTTTTGTGCCGTTATGCTGTAACTCAGAGCAGATCTGGGTGTTGCCATTGATATTCTTGACATAGCTATAGAATGCTTTGTGGTTGTCCTTAGAATTAGTGGCAATTTTCTTTTCCTAGCTAGATTTGGAAGATCTTATAAGGGATCTCAGCTTCTTACTGAGGCTGACCAGGGAGCTCCTCCACTCCTGGGATTTTACTTTCTTTTGCAACAGTTTCTTCCTTCTGTTGTACAGTTTGTTTATGGCAGGGGACCACCAGATTGGCTTCCTTTTTTTGGAGGATAGCGTCTTGGTTCTGTTTGGGATAGCACAATCCATGCACTCGTGTAAGTGCTTACAGAGTGCATTTGTGTAGAATTCAACAGATGTAACTGTATTGTCCATCTGCATTGGTGTCAAGAGATTCACCACTTTTGTCTTAAGAAGCATGGAGTTGGCTTTGGAGGAATTTTTTACTGTGGTTTCCTTAATGGGGGGTAGGAGCGGGATGTGGATATCAAGGGTGATTAGTTTATGGTTGGATCGGACTAACAAGGAGTTGACTTCAGGTGTGGAACACCGGTCACTCATGTTGGTAATGACTAGGTCTAGGATATTGTTGCTCCTGGTGGGGGGTGTGGATAGTTGATCCAGGGCATTGGAGTTTATGAATTCCAGAAAGCGTTGAGCTAAGGAGTTGATACATGAGTAGTTTTCCCAGTTAATGGTGGGGTAGGTGTAGTCACCCATTATTAGGGTGTTTGGTTGAAACCTAATATTTTTCAGTACATCAAGAAAAGAGGAGTGGGAATACTGCGGCATGGTGAGGGATCTGTAGCAAGCTAAAATTTGGATTGCAGTTTTGCCCAGAGTTAGTTGCACTTGGATAAACTCGGCTGCATTATGCTGAGCAACTAGCCTGGAGGTGTGGATATCCTTAAAGAATATGGAAACACCTCCACCTTTGGTGTTGCGGTCCAGGTTACATGGCCAAAAACTGTGGTATGAGTTATAGCCTGGTAGTGCATGGGTGCTCTCTGGAGCCTTGAACCGGGTCTTAGTCACTGCACAGATATCAGTGTTCTCTATTTTAAGGAGTGCCTCAAGTGAGTACATTTTGAGATTTAGACTTCTAGCATTGAGTAGCATTACCCTCAGTTTTTGCTTGCCTGTTCCTGTTACGGTGGTGAATTTGTCATTTGAACCTTGCCTAAAAAAGGCACTATAAGGGCAGCAAGAGCCTTAGCCAGTATCCGGAATCCCAAGGGCGACAGGCGCAGGCCATCTGTGGCAAAGCATTGTGGTCTGTCGACCATGTCATCCCAAGCAGACAGATACTGGATCCCCTTAGAATGACACCGGATGCTTAGCCAGTTGTTGAAGTCAATCATTTTGTCCTTGTACTGCGGTATCATTCTGGGCGATGGCAGAATGCTACTCAGGGCTAGGGTCATACCTGCCTGGGCTACAAGATCGGACAGCTCTTCCATGTCTCTTTTCATGTAGTACAGGGAGGTACATCTCAGGTCCTTCACACCAACATGGACAATGACAGAGTCATATTTGTACTTGTGGAGTGACCTGAGTGCGTGGGTTATGTGGCGGATCCTGGCACCCAGCAAGCAGCTGACAGTAAACTTCTCCTTGTTTATCCTGTTGAGTGGGACATCAGTGTGCCTGACTATAGAGTCACCTATGACTAGTATGTTGGGTACATTGTTTTGCCTTATTGGCTGTGGTTGAGTAGCACACTGAGTCTGTGGGCTATGTGTCAATTGGGTTGTGTTGTGGGATGGAGGTTGCTTGTGTTTCTGCTTTGGAGGTCTCTGTTTCTTAGACAGATTATTATTGAGAGCCTCCGTGAATGTTTTTGTGTTACTATGTGTGGCTTTTGGTGGTGAAGATTTAGTGAGACTATGTGATGAGTGTGGTGTGGTGTAAATGTGTACCTTCTCCTCATGATTGTCAAGTTCGGTCTTGGTTGGAGAGAGCTTTACCTTCAGTTTGGCTAGATAAGTGCATCTCTCACAGGTTGTAGTGATGGGTGGTAGGAGGAGAGGGTTGTTTGTGTACATGAGACAATTTCTACATTGCCTCATGATGCCTAGATTCATCAGATAGACAGGAGAGAACACTGGGAGCTGACCCTTGGACATGCCTGAATAAAAAACTATTTTCCTCTAGATAAGTGAGGAAAGTGAGTACAAGAGCTGTTTTTCTCTAAGCAAGTGAGAAAAGTAAGTACAAAAACTGTTTTCCTCTAGGTAATGAGGAAGGTTGAGTGCTATATTAATTAGTAGCTTATTTAGTGCTTACAAGTTCTGAACAAGTGCTGAGCAGGAATAAGCAAATTTAAGTGCTAAAACTAAGAATCTGTATCTGCACTGGACGAGTTACAGGACACAAACAAGTTCAAATGCAGGCTTTCAAATCAGAAAGTTGAGAGAAATGGAAGATTGCCCAAATGGCCAATAACTACAATTTCTGGGCCAGAACCACTCCTTATGTGGTAGACAGGTTACCTAGTGCTTGCCATTCCCACTGATAAGCTAGAAGGCTTCCCTCCAACACAGAAAGGCTTGGGGGGCTCAGAAGCTTATATATAGTCCTGGATACCAGCAAATCTGTATCTGTAACACTAGTTACAGGAAAGGTAGGAAATAGGTTTACAGGTTTATATATATATATATATATATATATATATATATATATATATATATATATATATATATATATACAGAAAAGTAGCTAAAACAGAAGTAAAAACAATTCACATGCAGTGCAAGCTAGCACACTTGATTATGTAGCAATATTAGACCAAACACAGTTTAAAAAATGCAATTAAATTAAAAAGGACTAAAAGCAAGTGCAGAAAGAGTTTATTAGGTAGAATGTGGTAAAGAGATGGGACTGGGGGAGTGTACCAGATCAAATCTACAGTGGGGTGGGCAACTGCAAAAGCCACCAAATTTAAACTACAAGCCAGAAATAAGGAGGGTGAGTGGGACAAAGTTTCAACAGAGATCTAAGCAGCAATTAACAGTACAAACTCTAAGACCAAAAAAATATATACTAAGCTCTGTATATTTGCAGATAGATTTGAAGGCAGTCTCTCAGAACACAGGTTCCAGCAATTAAATGCAGGCTGTTACTAACAGGTCTAATTTTATGCAAGTGGATCCTTGAGTTAGATAACACACAAGCTGTAAAAAACAGTTATACCAGCTGAAGACACGGCAGAAAATAGGGGGAGGTGGGGAAAACAGTTTCAACAGAGATCTAAGCAACAATTAACAGTACAAACTCTAAAACCAAAAAATATACTCAGCTCTGTATATTTGCAGAGAGATTGGAAAGCAATATCTCAGAACAGGGAGACACCAGTTTCTACAGAGATCTAAGCAACAATTAACAGTACAAACTACTCAGCTCTGTATATTTGTAGATAGATTCGAAGGCAGTGTCTCAGAACACATGTTCCAGCAATTAAATTTGGGAAGTCATCTATCACAAGGGACTACCACATTGACAATTCCCCCTTAAGACTTGACCCAGTTGTTTTGGATTTGGGAACTTAAATGGATAGTGACATAACTTTTGACCAACATTTGTCCTTTGTTGTAAAAACATATTTCTATGTTGCACAGCTTATAAACAAAGGAATTGCATATAGATCTATGGATGTAATAGTCCCTATTTACCAGTCCATATAAGGCCAGTCATTGAATATAATGACCCTTTTGCATTTATCTAAGACATATGCAACAACTGGAATGCCCACATAGATACCTTTGTAACAGGATACAAGGCCTAAGCAACATGTCCTACATGGACTGACGCAAAGCCCTGTCACTGTATTTAGTACCCTACAGACTGCTAAAAGGTGAACTGTGTCTGGCATACAAGGCATCCTCCAGCCCAATAATGCTGGATTTACTGAACATCACCAAGTCAATTGAAATCAAAAACATGCAGTCTCTGACTCTAAACCTCTTCTGTATCATCAGTAGAATGGTTTGGAGGGCGGGTATATTTCACAGAAGATACCACTACTGTGGAACAGACTCACCATCTACATAAAATAAAGTTAATCCCTGTCTATTCTCAAGTGCAATTTATATCTAACAGAAAATTTATCCCAAGACTGCCACCTGTACTACCAATAGACAGAGGCAGCTCCTAAATGCTTGCAATGATCCCATCAGATTATCTATGGTATGATCCCAGTTATTTTAATTAAAGTTAATATATAATTATCAAGCATGGGATGAGTAAAACTAATCTGTAACCAAATGGAGTAGGTAATTTTGGCTAGGTGTAAAATGACCCATAAAGCTATATATCCTAGTACTTAACTATGAACTTATTGCATTATGCTCTCTTTTGCATAGATTCTCTGCACCATAACACAGCATGGCATGAAGAACTACTACTTACCAATGTGTGCCCACAACCTGTGCAGCCAACTGCTGCATAATATGCAATTTATCTATGAATACCTGCCTGTTTTATTAAAAATACTCTATTTCTGTAAGAAACAAAAGACCATCATTATTAGAGTGGTTATATGACTTAAGAGCAATCAGCATTCAAATTAGTCTAAATCATACTTGTTTTATTTTTTTTTTCTACATGGGATGATGGTGTGATTAGAGTCAGTGAAGATTTGTCCATTTGTAGATGGCTAATCTTGGTAACTGAACATTCATGTATAAAAATGCATAAAAGAACCTATATGCAACCCCATTCTTTAAAACAAGGCATTATTAAAATCTTTATATCCTATTACTCATACATGCTCCATGTTTTAGTCACTTTTAGATCAATTTTATTTTAAATATACATTGGAGAAAAAGTAACGTAAAATTAGTCCTGAGAGTTCTCTGATGTTCTTTCTGATATACATCTTCACCATCAGTAAAAGTTCAGCAAGCTACAGTCTCACTGCAAAGTCTGTAGGAACTATACTTCAGATGTCTTTCAGTAATGTGCCCCAAAGCAGCTTATGACAATCAAACAGTTCTTTCAACTTAAATTACCCCTTATAAATATTTGGGCTGGATTTTGTAAAGTTAACGGAGGCTGTTTGTTGACAGTGCAGCACACTGAAGGAAGACTACAGTGCACCAGATGTGGACACAATTCCAAAAGACACGGTGAAGGCAGACTGAGTACTTAAGTATTCAGAGTAGGATAATTAGGAATTCATCACATGTTGGTCTGATTCCAAAACACTTTATACACATACAAATCAACTTAAATGTGACAAACTGCCATGCCATCTACATTTCTGAAAGGCTTGGTGTATACTTTATGGACCCAAAGGAATTCAAGTGAATACTATTACATCAAGATCCACAGCAAAACATCAAACAATATATAAAAAAATACAACCTACCGTTAATATAATACAACAGACTGCAATGATAAAAGCCATAAATGAGGCTGTGGCTGTGCATCCTAGAAGGCAGCAAGCTAGAGTCAGTGCAAGGTTGCAACTAAACCAATTGTCACACCAGTAAATAATTGATAGATACCATCTAGGCAGACAGCTGGTGCAGGCTGTCTGCCACAGTGTATGCCCCACATGTCTGTGTAGACCCTGTAAAGAACCCCCCCCCCCCTTGAAACCAAAGCATGTCTCAGTCTCAGTGTACTTGCATCTAGGATATTCCAGATACAACATACAGGATGCTATGAGAGTATCACAGACAGCTGGTAGTCATATCAAGGCAAAATGGAAGTGGTGTGCAGCAAGGTGGATGAGTACATACATTTTCCATCCAACTCTACAGAGAGGAGAACTCTAATGCACCAGTTCTATAACACTGAACACTTCCCATGTACTCAATATAATAGTTTGCACACACTTAGCTATCAAGACACTAGTATATCCAGAAGCAGATCGATGCATAAACAGAAAAGGACTGGCCATCCATCAACTGCCAAGCTGTGTGTGCAACAGATGGCAGCATAGCAAACATCATCACAATATACCCCGAAAGTGTCCACCATTCTGCCATTTAGAGGGAAAGGGGTCGGAGGACTGCACTCCAGCAAGGTAAAATACCTGAGGGACTGCTAATGGGTATGTACAGAGACACAACTAGTATTCTGATTAAGGATACCCCTCATGACAATATCCATTCTGACCAAAAGGGCTTTTATTCCTCACAACAGGTGACTGTGGTTATCCACTTGGGCCATGGCTAATGACCCTGTACTGTGAACAATCAAACCCTGCACAGGAAGCCTACAACAGAGCACAGGCAGCAACCAAAAATATCATAGATCATTTGCTTGGTGTATTGAAAGCTAGGTTAAGATGTCTTTACACATCCAGGATGCACTACAGTACATACTTGAAAAGGCAGCACAGATGATAATGGTGTACACCATGCTGCATAACATGCTGACCAGCGTATATGATGGTCTTCCAGCTGCAGGTATAGGTGAACTATCCCAAGAAAATCAAATGTCTGAAAAAAATATCCCAGAGGTATTGGAGGAGGAGCAGGAGGACATAGGGGGCAGAAGTCACAGATGTAGACAACTTAGGGTGTGACCATTAGTGCAGGTCCAGGCAACACAGCAGCATCTGACCCAAATCTTTGAGTCATGACAAGCCCTAAGTATATGAGTACACAGATTGAACACTGATGTTCTCATGTTGCTGCTTCTAATAGCAATTATCCACTAGATGTACACACTGAGGAGCAGACATAGCACCATAATCATAACATATTCTAAAATGAGCATATGCACGTCACAACAGGGATCATCGGCTCAGGGCACAGCAGACCCAGGTATGCATACACACTAAGATTGTTGTATCACTGTATGGAAAACAATAAGGCACACACGTCAGTGCTACACATACATATCTCTACAATATAATGACATGAGAAAAGAGAAATCATCCAGAACATAATGCAAAAATCTTAATTTCAGAAGACACATATCACAGTACAGTGGTATTTCAATAATATGAGCTATGTGTACTACACTGTTGGGCAAACTCTAATGCAGTCTAGGGTGACCTTGATGATGTCTTACATACATTCTCATCAGCACCAACCATGTGCAGACACATCTTGCCCTGGTTGCTCTATAAAGGAAATGGATGTGGTTACAACATTATGATGAAATGAAGGAACATGACTGTGAGTTGAAGGCTTTTTGACTGGTGGTTCCACAGTAGATGGGACAGCAGTTGAGTTCTGTTCAGGTTGGATCAAAGGCAGTGCTTCTCTATGGTCAGTGGTGGTTTTGCGAGCAGGTGGCATACCTCTCCTAGGTTGCAATCTGCTGAGCACAGTCAAGGAATGCAGAATCCTGCTGGTAATATGACACTGCTGCATTACCAAAGAGGCCAGGGTTTCCACAGACTGTGCCTTAGCTAGTGAACTGTCATTCTCTGTTGTCAATGCAGACATATTCTCATTGTGTCTGTGCTCTTGTCCTTCATGCATGACATGTAGCTGGTGTGCCAAATAATCTGTGGCATCGACAAGAGCACAGACATCTGAATGATGGTGTTGCTATGACTGTTCATTTGCCTGCAGCAGGAGCTGGATACCCTCTGACACCTGGTTATGCCAAACATCTGCATGCCTATGTCTACAGTGACACCCTGTTCCTGGTTGTTGTGCGGAACTGCAAGGAGCAGTGTTCTCATCTGTGGTGTATTGGCCAATGGCCTCATCCTATCCAACATCCACTGTGGCAGCATCTTGTGAATGGCGAGACAAGTGGACCTCCACATCTGAGGCTACATCTGCTGCAACATCACTGTCAACCTCATGGATGGACTCTCCAAAAAGCTCAAGATCCCTGTGTGCCAGGGACTGTACTACCATGTTGAGACACATCATAGACAACATCAAGATTGCTGGATGGGCTGCTGGATGATACAGCTAGTTGATGTGCTACAAGATACAAAGACACAGATCAGGATAATGTGCCGACATAACATGATGGATATCAAAATCATATGGCATATATATCTCAATGCAATGTTACCAATAATAATGACTTTACTTGCAGTCTGCTATATGCACAGTATGTTTCATGTAATCTACATAAATGAAGTATATAATCTGTTTGCATGGCTAATATACATGACATGTGTGATGAAAAAAAAAACACCTAGCAGCAACTCATGGGAAGATGGTGATGTTGCACTGGGATCATACCTCTCAACTGTACCGATTTTTGCACAATGCCCAGATTATTGCCTCATATTTTTAGTCTCATTCTCATAAAGCCTGTGGTTTTCTGTACAATTACTGGGGATTTAAGTCATTAAACAATAACAGATATTTGAGTTTAAGACTTCATACCCTTCAGGAAATCCATGCTAATGCAAACTCTGTTGCTCTGCCAACTTTCTAAGTTTGTATGAGAAATATTTAGAATCTGTCCCTATTTTGAGGCCTTTGTCTCCTCCCCCCCCCCATTATTTTTGTCTCTGTCCAGATTTATTTCACTTGAGAGCTATGACTGGGGTAAACTTAAACTAGTGTAGGAAAAAACAGCATTACTGATCACATAATTTACACATTAACCAGGTGAACACAGTTAAACCATACAGAATGTGTGACGTACACATACCACTCATATGTGCACTTGAGGACTTTGATGCAGACTGACCTAGGAATGCGAAGAATGACACAGTATTAATGGAGGTCAACTACAGGATTAACGGCAAGGACAGGTATGAAACATATGTGATAGCATACCACTGACAGACTCCTGCTGTGTAGAAGTTATATTTTGTACTGTGGGTCCTGCAGTGGGAAAGTAAGACAGCACAGTCATTTATTTAGCAAAAAGAGTACTGACAGCATAACATAAACAACACATTAATATTGGCTGCAGATACTCATGTTATTGGCATTGCAACTGTACACCAGATGGTACTGCATTGACAAATATTGGCCAACATATCAGGTATCACATATGCTACACATTGTTGAGAGGTATGAGTATTTGCAGCCAATATTACTTGTCTGTGTGCACTTGAAAATACAAGGCTTGCCCCTCTACTGGCTGTACCTAGGCCTGCCCCTCTACTGGCTGTACCTGTATTGTCAAATGGTAGGGGAACAACAGTACAACAATAAAAAGCAGTATCATGAAATGAGGTGGAGGCACTAACAAGGAAGTTTTAACAGCAATAGTACAGATACACCCACTTGCTGATCCCTGGTGTATGCCCTTAGTAGATGGACCTGTAAATAATAATACATTATATAAGTTGTTTGGACAGCTCTGTCTGTAACTCAGATGTACCAGTACATGTAATTATACTTACATTCATCATCCTCACCCTGTGTTGAAGTGTGCTCATGGAGCAACTCTGCTGTTGTAACTCAAACACAACAATAGCTAAGCATGCATGCTACAGAATATGCAGTGATTGTCACAATACACATCCCTGTAATGGAAATAAATGCATACATGTCTGTCCCTGGAACCCTAACATTAATCCCACCACCAGGGATGTGTTGCTCCCCTCTTGCTGTATGCAGTCAGGCCAGAAATATTGTGATGTCTTCAGGGGGTCAGTGGTGGTTCACCACCAGTGGCATCCCACGATCTCTTCTAATGTGTCCCTCTGTTGACTGCATGAGGGATCATGTCTGAGCAGCACTATCTACAGGCTTCATGGGATCAATTATAGCCTACAACTGCATTGTTCATTTTGGTGAGTTCCATCCAGATAAAACGTCTCTAAACAGTATCCCCTGAATGGCCTAGGAGTCTCCTTCCATGTTGGAGGAGAGCATCGATTATGATGTCAATTTCCTGGGGGAGAAGATGTCATCCCTAGGATGGATGGCATTCTGAAAGACAGTGATATGCACGCGATAATATTCATGTTTGAGCCCACTTACGCATTTCTTTCTGTGAACAGCATATGTCAACATAAACAGTATGCATTCCTGAGCAATGAAAATGTCTGTATAACATTGTGTGTGATAAATACTAATGTGGCATATTACAAGTAACAACAATGCCTTCATACATAACATTGGTAAAAATCAATAAAGCTTGCAATATCTCTGTAATTCATAAGTGGGATTAGAAGCCCTGACAATACATATATATTTTGCATGGAGGTCAGAACCACATCGTGCCACAGCAGTCAGCTGTTATGTCATATTCAAGTACTATGAGTAACAATTTGAAGAACTTACGGAAACCATCAGCAAATCTCAGTATCCATAGACAGGCCACAGACAGCATGAATCCTTAGTATATTGAGCCAGTACTGATAATACCTTTGTTATGAAGCATCATGATGACATATCCATAACAGCAACAGCTGTTTTTTTAACAGTTTTGTTAGGAGGCATGAATTTAGAAATATCTGTAATATCAATATCACATACTACTGATATAGGAAATATTGGAATCCACAGGTTTCACAGAGTATAAGGAATTACCAGTAAGAATTGTGGATGATCTGTAAATCAGCCTTCATATACTGGTAACATTTGCAATGGGAGTCTGTCTATACATCTGCATATAGGATGGAAATCAACTATTTAAAATAACAACACCTATGTGCATGAAGTTTGAGACAACATTACTGCAGGAACTTACAAAAACTCATGGAAGTCAGAATCTGCTAAGGAGTGTGTAACAACTCACCTGTTGAATCAACTAACCCTGAAAATGGATGGCACTGGAGCATTTTGACCTATACCTGGCTGTTGCTGGTGCTGGGAGTCAAGGGGGCTATGATACAATGAGTAGGAGGGCCACTGTGGTGGCAGTGAAGCCCAGGGAGAGGGTCCGGGTAGAGCCATCCCAGCAGCAGATCTTGGTTGTAGTAGCAAATATTCAAACATGAGCTTTGAAGGCCGAAGTGGAGAAGGGTTTCATATGAACAGCAGTTGAACATGGGTCAGTTGGTCCTGAGAGATAGGTGACTGCTGTTCTGAAGGGACAGACGATGGCCTCTATCACCGTCAGTTGACCAAAAGGGAGTCAGGTAATATCTCTTAAACCAGACCAGTAGAGATGGGGGCTTCACATTGTCCAGTGCAGTGATGCAAATGATCCCGGAGAAGCTGGTGAGGCCACTGGGTGATTTCTCTTTCCTTTGTAAAGGGCAGGGCACCCTGGAATGTGTTTGCCCTGACAGAGGAGCACAACTCCTGGTAAGATTTGGGGTTCTGGCTGCATCAGGTGAATTTTCTCCAGCCCTTGAAAATCCAGGGGAGAGGGTGTAAGTTTCATGCCGGGCCATACCCATATCTGCAGCAGATCTCTAAAGTGAATATCCTCTGGCATGTTAGAACAATGCAGGTAAGGGAAGTCAACAAGCCAGATCCTTAACTTCAGGATACAAATTGGCTCTAAGGGCTGGGTCTGTCAGGTTCTGGCTTGAAGTAGGGCTGGCTGCACACTGCAGCTGGATGAGGTGTCACCCCCTTGCTGCACCCCCTCTCCAGTGGAATGAGGGGGATTGTGGCCGTGACTCTGGACACATGTCAGGCCCTTCCTGTGGATTGCCCTGGCTGTAGCAGGCACTGGTCCTGACTGGCAACTTGCATTGTCTGGCAGCTGACAGCTGACTTAGAACTGGTGCAGACCAGGGGAATCTGACTGTTTAATTAAAACAAAGCATAGTGAATGCCCGACATGGGTGTTGACAAGGTGTGATTTCTGCCCAGTGTTCCAAATGTCAAAGTGGAGAAATTCAATGAAGTGTGGGTAAATGGCAGGAGTAACTATGACTCTATTAAGGTAGCCAAATGCCTCATCATCTAATTAGTGACATGCATGAATGGATGATCGAGATTCCAACTGTCCCTACCTACTATCTATCAAAACCACAGCCAAGGGAATGGGCTTAGCAGAATCAGCAGGGAAAGAAGACCCTGTTGAGCTTTACTCTAGTCTAGCACTGCATAATTTCATATAATATTAACATCTGCAATGGAAGTCTGTCTATGCATCTGCATATAAGACTGAAATCAACTATTTAAAATAATAACACCTGTGTGCATGAAGTTCAAGATAACATTACTCCACGAATGTATAAAAACTTCTGTTTAAGATAACATTTTGAGTAAAAATTAATTTAAACATGCACCTTTGGAAATGACTAACTTTAAGAGGTTTATTAATCACCAAAACAGAAATGTTACTGATTTCCAACATACATCTCACTCACAGAATCAAAGTGCACTTAATGTGCATCTACCTTTTAGTACCATTTCTGCCACATATAATTAAGGAAGTCCCTTAAAATTTAAGTTTTTGGAATCCCATTCACGCACATCCACATAAATGTCTTCATGCGCTGAAACACCTAGGTGTACTCCTAAAACATATGATAGATATTGATAAATGGTACCATGTGTGGCATGTACCCGCTATCTTCCAATGCTCTGATATGACATCAGCACCACTTTCAAATATCAATTTTGGTATATTTTCTGATCAGACCATTACTAAGCACAAACTGAGTGGTACCTTAGTGAACATTTATCTGTGTTTGTATTTTCCAGACATCTTTAACTTGGGTATCATGATGGCTACTTCAAGAAGGCTGGGATGTGTTCATGTGCCCAACTGTACTGATGAGGACATGACCCAGATGTTGACTTTGTATGCTGGACTGGCGCAGAGGATGAGAACCAGACCCAGGAAACTTTGCCACAATTGACATATGGAACTGGATCATGAGGTAGCATCAATGGACGACAGGGATCTACCGCATTGGAGTGCAGGTTTGTCACTGCTATGATGACCCTGCACCAGAGGGATGCATAGGGGCTTTGAAGAAGGGTCACTGAGGTATGGAGGCAGCCCTTAGATCCCTGTAGTAATTGTTAATATTCTATGCATACCTCAGAAATGCTACACATTTTACAAATATTTGTGCGTCCCATGTATGTAAGATAGATGTTTTTATTACCATTTAGCAGCTGCTGTGGCAATTAGTTGATGGGGATAACTGAGTGGACTTGGTAAATACTGCCCTATTAGCTGTGGGTTCATTACCCACATTGCTAATTTATGTAATAATGTGTATAATAGCCATAATTATGTCCTTTGTAGATACATGTTTTACAACATCTAGCTACATAATTTCACATACACACTCTCCGTGCATCACAAATCCCTATAGCACCTAGGCCACAGATGACTGCTCACTTCAAAGTTTTCTGTTATATCCCACATTATCACCTACTGCACCATTATAAGTTTGAATAAAAACACATATATAACTTAATTACATTATTCCTTCCAAGAAATTACAGAGAGATGTTTATTTAATCTAAAAGTAATGGCTACCTGACTGCTTACACATATGTTTTCATCTATGTGTTGATAGCTATGATTTCTTTACAATAAAATCTTCAATAATTGTTTGTATTTTCTGTATCCATCCATTCTCCACAGGACTTCTAATAAACACCTGCAGTAGCTATTTTCTAAAATGAACCCCTTGCTGAATGTTATCTTGGCCTGTAAAGAAACCAGCCAGCAATTCTAAACACATATTCCAATACTCGATATTAATGTTTATGTTGTGCATCAGGGTTTCTAGTATAGTTCCTGTTTGCTTAGGGATAACATGTACTGACTGTAACCTTGGCCTTTAAAGCAACCGGCCAACATGTCTAAGGTTTGGCATGCTGGGTATCCAATCCACATAGGGGAAACATATATTAGTACCTGTTACGTTGGTTAAATTCATCTATAGGATTTTTTGGAAGAACCATATTCCAATACTTAACATTAATGTTTTTGCTGTGCACGATTATGACTCACTGAGTTAGTCTTCGAATTCCTATGAGTATGGCCATAATCTGCAATGCTCTGATGACATCACCTATCTAACAACAAGGTTTGTAGAGCAGTACCTGTTTGTTTACAACTAACATGTATTGATTGCTAGCTTGACCTGTAAAGTAAATGACCAACAGGTCTAGATTTTGGCTTGCTGTGGGTTTCATTCCACATAGGGGAAATACTTATCTGTGCCTGTTACCTTGGTTAATTTCACCCGTAACATTTTTAGAAAGAATGTTTATGTTGTGCATAGTAATGAGTATCTGACATAATCTTCAAATTTGTATGAATATGGCTGCAATCTGTAATGCTCTTGTAGCATCAGCTGTTGAACAACAGTGTTTAGAAAGCAGTACCTGTTTGTTTAAAAAAAAGCTCATTCTGATTGTTAGCTAAGCTTGTAAGAAATGGGTCATGTCTGCACTTTCGTGTGCTCTGTGTTCAAATCTGAAAAGGCTATACATACATTTGAAGCTGTTATCTTGCTTTAATATACCCACATCATTTATTTATGGAAGCGTATTACACTTATTGATATTAATGTATACTTTGCGTGTAGTTGCAAATAACTCAATTATCTGTTAAATTCCTACTAATATATCTGTAATCTATCTGTAACATTCCATTGACATCAGCTACTTAACTGTGGGAACAGTACACCTTGCTAAATCCTATTATATCTCTGAGCAATTCTTTGGTTAATACTGTATACTTTGTAAAAGTTCTGTGAAGGGCTGTTATCTCATAAAAGGTTAAAGTCAGTTCTAGAACATCAAACTCAGATTTTGAGGGAGTGAGATGGGCAGACTAACAGTTGAAATATAGAACAGGGAAGATGTAAGTATTTTTTAGTGACGTGCACTTTTGCAATAAATATCATGGTCCTCACACATACCTTACTGTTTACATTATGGTTCTGTTCAATGAAGCTGTATACTATATGACACTGTCACACTGACTGAGGAATGATTGATTTCCATCACTGTTAATGTTTCTGAACACAGTGCTGACATGAATGTAATTTGCAAGCTGTTTAGATGCATGAGCAGCACGTTTATACTTTGCAGTCCTAATCCAAAATCTGATAATAAATATGATAAAAAAAATAAAAATAAAAAAAATAAAAAAATAATAATATACATGTTATTTTTTATCAGATTTTATGCTAGTAAATATTATCTACTTTATATGCCTTTAAGCTGAGAATGTGGCTGCATGAATGTTTGTTTTATTGGCTGTTTGAGATGATGTCATTTGTATATAAGTTATTCTGTCCCCATTCATGTTTGTCTGAAGAAGCGGTATAGTATTACCGTGAAAGCGCTAACTTTCTTTCTCTGCAATAAAGTTTTTTGGTACGATTACTTGCTGGTTCATCAAGTTTTTGGATTTAGCTGCATATCGAGCTGTCTTCTGCCTGCTTTGCGGAATTTTACAGTTATTTGAGAAATACATTATTCATACATGAATCACAGTTGAAATAATGTGCATATAGCAAATGCAGAAGCTTGAGAATCAGCAAAGGGAGAGAGGCAGTGTTTTATGAACTAAAATATTATGAACTAAAATGCATCTTTCCCTGTTTACAGACTTGTATTTATTACAATAACATGTGCATTGATTAGAATGCAAGAATACCCATCATGCTACAGTAAGGTAAGTGAAATCATCACCCAGTAGCTGTGCTTACAACTGTGATTTAAATCTAACAATGATGATCTTTTATGTAGCATTGACACATTGTTTCAGCACATCATTTTTGAATTGTACTTCACAACCTAAATGACAGCTGTGATGATGTATCTGTCACACATGTTGTCAAAGGATGTTTTGCTTACAAGTCCAAGTGGCTTGACTGGTATTATGATGTATAGTTGAGTAAGCTTGCATGTTTGGCTGTGTTTTCTGGTGATTGATCTGTTGTAAATAGTCTGCTTATTCACAGAATGAATGGGTGTCTGCTTTGTCAGTGTTTGCACTGCTGTTTGTTGATCATGTGGCATTCCATTCAGTTCAACAGTGGTATTGTATCTGTCTCAGACACTTCATGTGTTTTTTGTAGAAATGCAATTATAACCTAGATTTACTGACACTTGAGCAGACACGCATTTGATTGCAGCAGTTTGTATTCAGCGCACCCTGCAGGTCATAATTGGTATTGTATCTGTCTCCAGCACCTTGGGTGTTTTTGTAGAAATATAGTTATAGCCTAGGTTTAGTGACACTTGAGCAGATATACATTTGACTATAGCAGTTCAGTATCAGCAGGCATATTCACAACGTTTTGATTTTTCAGGCTAGTGATTGCTAATTGTTTTGGTAGATAATGCATAGAGTTGTACACATACAATACTGTTAATAACAAATATATTAAATTTGCATACGTCACCAGGTGTGTTGATTGAACATATCATATTGTTTTTACTGTTGTACTCATCATATTGATGCATGTTTTCAGACAGTTATCATGCTGCCTTTGTCAGATGTTTGTCATATGGCTTGCCTATTGTCTACAATATTGTCATATCATTTTCTCCTTATTTTAACAATGACATGTACATCATTGAAGGCAGACAGTACAATCTGAGATTTGAGCATTCATACATTCTTACAAAACTAATGACCCATGTAGATGTGTCTAAGCATATTGAAATGTTCAGAAAAAAAAAAAAAAAAAAACAACTGATGTCTTTTTTATGACTAGGACATGTAGGGCCATAGCTAACTCAACATGCATCAGTCCCTGTGTAAATTACCATCATAATCATATTTTGTTGTGGGTGATATTCATGGGATTGTTCTATATGACAGACATTTTCTTTTCTGTTGTGTTTTGCAATCATTCTTAACAGATAATGGAACCTGTGGATGTTCTTATCCAAAGATGATAATAATCACATGCAAAGCCACTGCTAGAGTCTTCTGAGGATGACAGTGATGATGATGACAACAAAAATGCCAAGGAAGCTAGGCCCGCCCTTGCCTGAGCAATCCTGCCTGCACAATGGAAGAGATGTTGACATGACCGGAATTGAGACATTTATTGGGAGGAGATCTGAGAGGTCATGAAATATGTGTTACAAACACAGATAATGTACATGATGGGGTCCTTCTTTGAGGATATTTCACGTACAATGTGGGATTTGTTCAGGGTGACAGCTCGTGATAATATTCAAGAGTCTGAACCCCATCAGCCTGGTCTCCCTAGTCTATAGGCATTGTCTCTATGCTCCACTTTGTTATGCTGCCATCATAGTGATTGACATTTCATTGACTGGCCTGTATATTCACTGTTGTGCATGCATACCATGTATTTGTCATACTTATATGTTATTGTCATGTGACATTCTCTTCAGTTTCAATGTGTGTATGACACACATTAAAACATTACAATTTATATACACATTCAACTGTCCATGCACTGTGGCAGCTATTCTGCAGATAGTGCTGCAAGAGGTAGCCAGTAAACATGTGTGTCACTGGGGCAACTGATTGACAACATATGCTGTCCATACTCCATCACTAATAGTGTGATATGCCTTGGATTTCTGTTTTTCCATAACAGGTATGGCAACATCATTCCACATGTTTTTTGGATGACAGTTGTCATGATGTCCCACTATCATGATGCTATGTTTTCTGTCATGAGTTGGCAATAGTGATGCCATGTGGGATCATATACAGGTATATCCTGTCTATATGCAGTCCTCATTTTTACTGCATCAAACAGCAATGTAACAATAATCTGCACACAATGTTACAGACAACAGTATGTTAGGTCATGTCTGTTGTATGTAGCATTTGTACATCCATTACGTACTGACTGTGTGTGTGTGTGCACACAAATGTACCTTTGACATGTGAGCCTTCATTGAGTTACTACTGATGTGCTGTAATAATGCTTCCAGTCGAGTTCTCTGCTCAGTAATAATCAGGGTGGTTGACATAGACTTGCACTTCTTTATTTGACAGTATATGTGTATGTGCTTGTAATTATTAGCTTACTTACCTATGCATGTTGATGTGATTGCACATTACAGTGTATGTGTGTTTTACACATGTCCAGTTCTGTGGGCTTCAGCAATGAATCTGGCCATTAGACATACATTTTTCATCTGGTGAAATGTATTTCTGTGCGGCTTCTACAGCAGTCTGTGTGTGGTACATGTGCAGCTGCATTGTGTCAACTTACCTTGTCCTGCTTTAGCCTGATGTGGGCTCATCTTGTCCACCTCCCTCCCACCTTCATATTTCACTATTATTTTTTGGAAGTATATTTGCCTTGAATAAAACTACTGACCATTGTCATGTATTAGTTTGACATAGTGAAAATGTGCCACATGTATGCCCATTGCACAACGCAGGACATGTGCACACAAGATGCTGGTTAATGCTTGCAGGACATCCTTGTTCTCATTATACTTGTGTGTTAACCAGTGTAGATTTTTCAAATCCATGTGCACAACCTGCTATATTATTATGCTGCTGAAATAAAAGCACAGCAAGCAGCTCTTCACCGAAGAGTCAAGGTAGTTCCCTCAAGACCTAGGCCCTCTAAGCTCCCGACTAAGGAACGAATTACCATTCCCTGCTGAAATAAAAGCACAGCAAGCAGCTCTTCACCGAAGAGTCAAGTTCCCTCAAGACCTAGGCCCTCTAAGCTCCCGACTAAGGAACGAATTACCATTCCCTGCTGAAATAAAAGCACAGCAAGCAGCTCTTCACCGAAGAGTCAAGGTAGTTCCCTCAAGACCTAGGCCCTCTAAGCTCCCGACTAAGGACAATTACCATTCCCTGCTGAAATAAAAGCACAGCAAGCAGCTCTTCACCGAAGAGTCAAGGTAGTTCCCTCAAGACCTAGGCCCTCTAAGCTCTCAACTAAGGAACGAATTACCATTCCCTGCTGAAATAAAAGCACAGCAAGCAGCTCTTCACCGAAGAGTCAAGGTAGTTCCCTCAAGACCTAGGCCCTCTAAGCTCCCGACTAAGGAACGAATTACCATTCCCTGCTGAAATAAAAGCACAGCAAGCAGCTCTTCACCGAAGAGTCAAGGTAGTTCCCTCAAGACCTAGGCCCTCTAAGCTCTCAACTAAGGAACGAATTACCATTCCCTGCTGAAATAAAAGCACAGCAAGCAGCTCTTCACCGAAGAGTCAAGGTAGTTCCCTCAAGACCTAGGCCCTCTAAGCTCCCGACTAAGGAACGAATTACCATTCCCTGCTGAAATAAAAGCACAGCAAGCAGCTCTTCACCGAAGAGTCAAGGTGGTTAAACAATATTGTACATTACTGTATGGAAGCTGCTGTCTAGGGTCTAGGTAACGTTTAGTCTCTCCCTCTTAAACAGGGTTTTTCCCAACACCTTGGTTAATTTAACAATTGCAAAACCTTTTAAAACCCCCCATATGCTTACATGTTACAGTAATTGCTGCAGAAAATTGTGACCTAAGCAGACATCTCACAAAGGTTAATCTCATACCTACTGAGTGTTACAGTTCCCAGAATTATTTCTGTGTACTTCCTAGAAGATATATCTATAAACTTACCTAGCTAGGCTATCTGCCTAGCTGAGCTCAAGCTAATTGGTACTAGCTGGGGACTGCTACAGCCCCGTGAAGGATTGCTATATCCTTATAACTCCTCCCCCACCATGTAAGCGAGGTTTCATATGCACCTTCGGAAACCCGCCATTTTTCAAATCTCAGGAGTACCTAGACCCTGTCGGCAGCGTCCTCATGTAGCAGGTATGTCTACTCCTGCTGTGTTTTGACTGTTCTTATTTTTTCACTTCTCCTACTTGCTTTTGATAGAAACAGTAAACTGAATTTAGCGACTGCTTATAGAGCTAGATATTAATCGCTCTTGTTAGGAACAGATTAACTGAGCTTAGCGACTGCATGTAGAGCTACATATTGCTCACTTTTGTATAAAACAAGTTTGTTAAGCTTAGTGACTGCTTGTAGAACTACATATTGATCTCTCTTGTATTAAACAATTTAATTGAGCTTAGTGACTGCTTTTAGAGCTATATATTGATCTCTTTTGTAAACAAATATTTCATTGCGCTTAGCGACTGCTTTTGGAGCTACATATTGATCTCTTTTATAAAAACATATTTAATTGAGCTTAGCGACTGCTTCTTGAGCTATATACTGATCACTTTTGTATACAGCAATTTAATTGAGCTTAGCGACTGCTTTTAGAGCTATATATGGATTGTTTTTGTTAGAAACAATTTAATTGAGCTTAGCAACTGCTTTTAGAGCTCCTTGTTGATCTCTTTTGTAAAGGTTATTTCATTGCGCTTAGCAACTGCTTTTGGAGCTACATACTGATCTCTTTTTTAAAAGCATATTTAAATTGAGCTTAGCGACTGCTTTTAGAGCTACATACTGATCACTTTTGTAAAGAAACAATTAAATTGAGCTTAGCGACTGCTTTTAGAGCTATACATGGATTGTTTTATTAGAAACAATTTAATTTGTGCTTAGCAACTGCTTTTGGAGCTAGATATAGTTCACTATTGTCTGCCTATGATCTGTTGTTTGGTAGAATTGCCATTTGTAATGTAAGGAAAGTATATGATTGTTTGGTTACTTCCCTGCTGACTGTATCAACCTTGTCTGTGCCTCCTTTCCTAACCTCCACCTGCTCTTACTTCATTCTTTCCTAGGTAGTTCCCTCAAGACCTAGGCCCTCTAAGCTCCCGACTAAGGAACGAATTACCATTCCCTGCTGAAATAAAAGCACAGCAAGCAGCTCTTCACCGAAGAGTCAAGGTGGTTAAACAATATTGTACATTACTGTATGGAAGTTGCTGTCTAGGGTCTAGGTAACGTTTAGTCTCTCCCTCTTAAACAGGGTTTTTCCCAACACCTTGGTTAATTTAACAATTGCAAAACCTTTTAAAACCCCCCATATGCTTACATGTTACAGTAATTGCTGCAGAAAATTGTGACCTAAGCAGACATCTCACAAAGGTTAATCTCATACCTACTGAGTGTTACAGTTCCCAGAATTATTTCTGTGTACTTCCTAGCAGATAAATTTATAAATACTCTCTCCTCACCTTTTACTACTACTGACTACAACCACCTTCTCCATCTCAAACCCCTTGCTTATCTCTGCTCGTACCTACTCCTGACTACCAATCTTATCATTAGTATCCACCTCTACTGATTGTTTCTTGACTACCAGCTTTTCAACCCGCTCCGTTCGCCCTGCGGGCTCACTCCGCTCCCCTCCCTACCCCCAATTCCCACCCACCCCCAGAGGTCCTAGCCTTATACCTCCCTGGACACACCCCCTACTCTAATCTTCCAATCTTTCTGCTTCACACTCTGCCTCCCACCCCACTCACACCCTTTCACAGCCATATACTCACACTTCTTCTATCTATTTCTCCTCTAAATTATTCAACATACCCCTCCTAATTTTACTCCTTTATACAATAGAAATACCTACTCCTTTCTCTGCTTCACTAATATCCCCTATTCTGTTATCCTAAGCTATTCTATACTTTTACTTAACAATAAAACACCCCTTTCTACTTCCTCCTCTCATACTCCTCTTACCTTTCTCTAATACTCCTACTCCTACTATGGCTCCATACCTGCCAACCCAGCTTTTACTCCTAAGTCTACTTTTTTCCACCCTATGCTCAGTTTACTTCCTATCCATCTATGAGAAACCATTGTATGTCCAAACTTTCAATCCACATAAACACACTACAACATATCTCATTCCACTTAATTCATATCCATATACTTCTCCTACCCCTAACTATCAACTACCTAAATTCCACCGATTTTCACATCTCAAATATATCTTGCCTTCTGATAACAAAACTAAATTACTAACCTTTCCAAAATGTAACCTCACTATGAAACCTATTAATCTTACCCTTCAAGCTAGAGATATCCACCCTAACCCTGGTCCTACTTCCCCCTCTCCCCTAATATCCATACCAAAACTCAATAACACCTTCCTAATAGGACATCTTAATACCCAAAGCATAAATAATAAAATACCCTACCTGCACTCCCTCCTTCACATACATTCATTTGACATTCTTTGCCTCTCTGAGACCTGGCTAAAGTCTTCCACTAAAGACACTGAGATTACTCCCCAAGGGTATAATATGGTAAGACTTGACCGTCCCAACCGCAAAGGTGGGGGTGTTGCAATTCTTTTTAAAAACCATCTGAATATCACTACCCTTCCTGCCTCTCCAACTCAAGTTAGTAAGGTAGAAGCCATCATTGCAAAACTCAAATTAAATTCCAAAAAATCTCTTTATATTATATGTATGTACCTACCACCTGGTAATAATATACCAATCCTCGAAAATTACCTTAGCTGGCTATCTGCCACATATCCCCAAGAAACCATCATACTAGGTGACCTGAACATAGACTGGAATACCATTAATACTGATAATCCTTCTTCTCATATCAACCTCCATGGTTTTACCCAAACCATTACCTCAACTACTAGGCTCAACAAATATAGCAATACAGAAAGCATCTTAGACTGGATTCTCATAAACAAAGTCAAAGATAGTTACAAAGTAGGAACATTGCCAGATGATGTTAGCGATCACTCCTTAACATTCATAACAAGGGAAAAGGCAGATTGTGTAAACCCCTGCACTATAAGAAATATACGCACCATCAAACATTTTAACCCTGATTTGTTTCAGTCTGAACTAAGTGCATGTAACTGGAACCCCTTAAAAACACTCCCTCTCGAAAATGCAGTACTATACTTTAACTCTACTTTCTTATCCATTCTTGACATTCATGCTCCTGCACGTATCATTAGAATTAAATCTAAAGCAGCCCCCTGGCTCTCCCATGAAACCAAACAACTCATTCTCACTAGAAATAAAGTCTGGGCCACATGGAGATCCCACAGAAATAATCCTGATCTTCTACACTTCCGCCAGCTTAGAAATTTAACCAAAAGGCAATAATAGCTGACAAAAGAAATTCTACTTCAATCTACAACAAACTCACCTTAATAATTCTAAACTTTTCTGGTCCTCAGTCAATAGACTCCTCTCCCCAGGAAGTTCTAAAACTCCTTCCCCACTTAATGCTGATCCTGATACCCCTCAACTAACTGCAGATGCCTTCAATACATTCTTCACTGAAACTATACAAGCTCTTGCTAAACAACTAAATGCCAATAACTCACACACACCTTGTAACCTTACAAACTCTTCCTTTAAATTCTCTCTACATCCAATCTCTACATCTTACATATATAGACTCCTTCTCAAACTAAAACCTTGTACCCCCTCTGCTGACAAGCTACCCTCACTCTTTCTACAAAAAGCTGCCAAGGTTATCGCATATCATATTTCCATTCTCATAAATAGGACAATCAAAGAAGGAATCATCCCAGATATCTGGAAGGTCTCACACATCATCCCACTCCATAAAGGTGGCAACTCCATAGACTACTCCAACTACAGACCTATTGCTCTCCTCTCTCCTCTGGCCAAAATTATGGAGAAATGTATCCACCATCAGCTTGTACAACACCTCTCTCTCCACATCATCATTGCTAACTGTCAACACGGCTTCAGACCATATCATAGTACTACTACCGCACTGCTTTCCTTTGTAGACACTATTAATCTGAACCGTAACAACAACCTACACTCTTCTGCCATCTTCATTGACCTCTCCAAAGCATTCGATATGGTTAACCACTCTTTATTAATCAATACACTTGAATCCCTATCTTTTGATATCCCTGCCATTAGATGGTTTAACTCTTATCTTACAAATAGAAAACAAGCAGTTCTCTGGAATAACCACATTTCTTCTCTTTTGCCTGTTTCTATAGGAGTTCCACAAGGCTCCATTCTTGGCCCACTTCTCTTCTCCCTCTTCATTAATGATCTCCAAACAGTAAACCCTCAAGCTACCTGCATTCAATATGCCGATGATTCCACACTCATCTGCTCAGCATCTTCCACCTCAGAACTTATCTCTCATACTCAAAAAATCTTTAATACCGTTGAAACATGGTTCTCTAGTAGATTCCTCTTATTAAATGCCAAAAAAACTAAACTTCTCCTCTTCACTCCCACTACCAAGACCCCCCCCCTTAAACTTCACCATCTCCTCCAACAATGCCACTGTCATTTCTCCCGACTCTACCACTAAACTGTTAGGTATTACAATTGATAATAATCTCTCTTTCAGCCAACACATTAACAACTCCATAAAACTTGTCAATAGAGAAATAGGATCCTTATATCGGATTAGACCATTTCTGACACCTTCCACTAGAACTAGGATTGCTCACTCCCATCTTCTTTCTACTCTTCTCTATGACTCTCCCATCTTTACCAACCTCAAGAAAAACAACCTTACCAAATTGGCTACCTGCTACAATAACATTGCTCGCTTCGCTACAGGTAACCCCTACAGAACACACCACTGTCTCAACCTAAAACCACTAGGCTGGCTAGAGTTTCAAAACTATCTTGCAATCCAACAACTCACTATTGCCCATAAAAGTCTGTACCAACCAAAGAACACCCCTATACTCTCTCAACTCTTAATCCCCTATAACAACCTTAACTCTCTCCGCTCCTCTAGTAAACTATTGACTAGTTCTATAAAATCTAATAACACTGCTGGTGACTCCCTTTTTACAAATTCAGTAGGTACAAAATGGAATTTATTACCTAGCAACATAAAAAGATTACATCATTGCCTCTTTTTAAACAAAACATTAAACTGCACTACCAAAACCACTGGCTGTGCTCCTGTAGTAAACCTGATTAACTTTCCACTACTTATACTCTACTTTGAACTACCTCTTACTTCTCACTGACTCTACCCTCCACCTGGCTTTGTTCTTCTACTCCCACTTGTCTTCCAAATTACTTCTTTGCTTGTTGACTGTCTTACTTGCTCTCCTTTCCATAATTTATCCCTTCCTACTTCCCTTATTCTCAGCTCTCTTCTCGCTCACTTCCTACCCTGTATCTTTATCTTACAAAGTATTTTTAGCTTTATTCAAAGTTTTTTCAACTATGACTGTGTGTGGTAGTAATTATTTTATATAGTATCATATAGTATCTATATCATACAAACTATTTTATGTTTGTATAAGTTTTTTTGGACTGTAACTGTATGAACTGGTAAACTAACTCATTTAGTAATTATAGGAAGCTGTAGACTTATAGTTTTTTGTCTTTTACGAACTTTCTTACAAACACTTTGATATTTTTTTTGTATTGTATTCTGTGTGGAGCTTTTCTCCCCGGGCCTCTACTGAAAATGGAAATATCTCCAGCTAGACTAGCCCGGTCAACAAATGTAAAATAAAATAAAATGCTGTACTGTTACATTTTTTTAACATATTATTACAAGTCATTGGTATGTGTATGTGTATCAGCCTTGATTTCATGTACATTCCATTTATGCTACTGACAGACATATATACATACACATCTACACCTGTATGTTGCCTTTGACATGGCATATGTGTGTTACATATATACATTCCATTACACATTTGTTTGGATTGTGTACACCTACTTGAGTATGTAGCAGCATTTGTCGCTTATCTGCAGTACTTCTGTTTGTTACTGTGCTTGGCTGTTTTCCTTTCACATGCATGGTCGTAGGCTTAGTTCTGTCCTCTGCTGGAGTTATCTACCATTGTTAAACCTGCCTTTGCTGATCTGTGATGTTGCTCAGCTTGCACCTGTACTTTTAATGGACTAATAGGGTATGCAGGAGTGGCCTTAGGTCAACTGGTGCCCTAGGCAAAAGGGCTCCACGGCACCCCCCACCACACCACCTGGTGCCTCTGTCCTGGTCTACCTACACAAAATAAATACTGGAAAAGTGCCCCTGCTAGAGCGGCGTCCTAGGCGGCCGCCTAGTTGGCCTATGCCTAAGGCCGGCTATGAGGGTATGTGCATATTTATGCAATGTGTACTGTGACCTTACTTTATTACCCTTGAACCCACATCTAGCATTGCTGATACACATCTATGACTGTCACACAGTTTTTGACACATTGTATTGTGATAGTGCACAGGTGGATATGTTTTTTGCATTTCTCCATGGCTGGTACGCATCTTCACTCTGTCAACTTTTGATTGTCCTTGATATGCAGTGTGGTGTCTGTAACTTACCTGTCCTTACTGGGTTTTTTTCCAGCCTTTTTCTGTCTTGTGTTGTGATATTTGTTCTATGGGTATACCTGCTGTGATGCCATTCTCCTCCTCTTTGCTTATGTTTACCTTTCCTTCTATTATTAAAAAAAAAAAATAGGACCTGCTCCGACCCAAAAAAAAAAAGAAAAGAAAAAGAAAAGACAATTGCCAGTACACCTCTGACTTTCTAAAGGAAAGAAGCAGTGGAAACTCATACACTCAATAATCCGAGAAGAGAACCAAACAGCTGTTCGCAAATGACTGTAAGCCACGAAGTACTATAATTTAATTTTAACGTATAACCAGTTTATTTAAAACCAAGACACATTTTTGAAACAGTTTTAAAACCTTTTTAAAAGTTCCGCTTTAGATAGTTAGTAATTCGAGCCAATCAGCTGATCCCATTTAATTGGGAAAGGTTCGATATTTAAAGCAATATCAGTAGAAAAATGTGGATTAACAAATGTATATATGTTTTGAAAAAGCAACTCCAATGTTCAAAAACAACTCCAGTATTCAAAAAACAAATGTGTACAAATTGCTTCGAACATCAACTGCAGTGATCACAAAACAATTACTATGACTAGTAATGAGATAACAAAACCTAGTTTGTGACAATGTTTCTGTGTTAACTCAAAGTGAATGAAAAAACATACAGTTATCTACCTGATGTTATATAGTAATAAACAAAGATGGAAAATCAGAATTATCAGAATTTAATGTCTCAAACAACTCTTTAGTTTCAATAGGCAGGTGATGTTACAGTTGTCATTAAGACCAGGGTGACAAAATGCATTAATTGACAACTGCCATTCAGTTCACGGCATGCCAATAAAATAGAAGTAGGTCCCCCCTAGTGTCATACGCTAACTGATCAATAGCTAAAAATTGAAAAGAGTGGTCAGATTTAGTGTTGACATGCTTAGCTAAAGCATTGTCCCTCTTGTTTTTAGAGACTGCATACATGTGTTTGGAAATTCTGTCACGGAATTTGCGGTCAGTTTTTCCCACGTTAAAAGCGTTACAGTGTTTGCACATAGCCAGGTAAATTATGCCTTTAGAGTTGCAATCAAGTTTATAAGTGATATAATATTTTTTTCAGGCTATTTCAAAAGATCTGCTACTTTTTACATGTTTCCACATCCTACAGGCTCCGCAAGGAGAAGACCCACATATTCTATTATTTGCTCTCTGTTTTTTACATTCAAGGAGACTTTTTAAATTGGCACCTCTCCTGTAGATGATAGTTGGATAAGGTCCAATTCTCTCCATCAGTAAGTTATCTTTGTACAATAGGTACCATTTCCTATGTAGGGTCAATTTAATTTGGTCACTGTCATTGTTGAAAGTTGTGATAAAACAGGACTTATAATGGTGGTTAACGGAACTTGAGTTCACCACTGGGGCGTTACTGTTGAAGTGTAAAGTACTAGTCAGTCTGTTTATAGGGTAAAAATCATTGTTCATGTCAGCTATAGTAATAGACACCTCATTGTAGGTTGTCTTATAATTTAAGATGGGTTTAAACAGACCTAACTTGCGTTTGTTTACTACTTCTACTGTTAATTCTTGAACAAGATCAATAGGGTATCCTCTATTCACAAACATGTTCTCTAATAGTTGACATTCCACTAAAAAATCTATTTCTGCAGAGCACATCCTAGCTGCTCTGACTAGTTGACCCTTAACTATAGAGCGTTTCTGTTTGAAAGGATGTGCACTAGAATAATGCAGAAAAGAATTACAGTAAGTTGGTTTCCTGTAAATAGTGGAACACAACTTGTTGTAAACAGGCACTTTGGATAGTTTAACATCCAGGTAGTCAATGCTAAGTGTATCGAATTTATATGTAAATTGAAGAAAGGAGGTCGTAGAGTTGAAATATTTAATAAGTATATCTGCTGCATGACTGTCACCTCTAAAAACGATAAAAATATCATCTAGAAATCTTGTGTAGTACACAAGGGAATTTAATATTTCCGGTTTATTGAAAATAAATTGTTTTTCCCAGTAGGCTACAAAAAGATTAGCTAGACTTGCCCCACATGGGGAGCCCATGGCTACCCCATGTTTCTGTAAGAAATACTGACCATTAAATGTAAAAAAGTTATTCATCAATATTATGTCTATAAGTTCAGAGGCTAGGTCTATATCATTAGATGAAGCATTTTTTTTCTTTCAACATTAGAGACACCCATTCAACTGCCTCCATATGTGGAATGGAAGTGTATAAATCAACCACATCAATAGTCAGAAAATTAAAGTCGTGGTCGATGGACAAATTGTTAAGACTCTCCAAGAATGACCAAGAGTCCTTACAGACTTGCGGAATTTCTCTCAGGTATTTTTGGAGTATAAAGTCAACAACTTTAGCAGAAGGGTACGTTAACGATGCTATGCCATCTATGAGAGGTCTCATTGGTGGATTCAAAGTATCCTTGTGGATTTTAGGAATTCCAAACATTATTGGTAACTTTGGAAAGGGGATGTTAATGTAGTTGAAGGTGTCCAGGTCTATTTTAGCTTCAATAAATAAGTCTCTGAAATAGTTTTTAACTCTAGACAAAGCTATATTGTATTCATTAAGTGATACCTTAGAATAAGCCAGGTTATCTAACACTACTTCCATCCTGTTATTGTAGTCAATGGTATCAAAAATGACTAAACCATCCCCCTTGTCTGGTTTAATACTCCGTACCATGGATGATCTAATCAAGTTCAATGCTTGGGTTTGTTCAAAACTCACGTTACGAGATCTAGAGTGGTTAACGTACTTACCAGTGTGTGCGATATGTCTAATGTCAAGTTCACAGACATTTTCAAACACTCGTAACAAGGGGTGTAGAGGAGGATTAAAAATACTCAAAGGTTTAAATGAAGTATGGGGCAAATCATCGTTACCTAGAAGGAAGAACAGATTTAACTTCCAAACAAAACATTTCAAGTCCATCAATGTTTTAGCAATGTTCATATTGTTACTAGGTACAAAAGTGTTACCCATAGCCAGTAATTCTACCAAGTCAGGTTCTATGGTGATAGATGAAAAATTATAAATGTTGAAATCACCATTAGAGTTCTTTAAAATAGTCAACTTGGTAGGAGAGCAGTCCAGAAGAAAGTCACTCATCTCTTCCTTCTGTTGTTCCAAGCTTTGTTCCTCTGGTTCCGAGAACATTGTGGTTTCGATGGGTTCTTGGAGTTCACCACTTGATGAAAAAACTGTTCTTGTGGGTGGTTGTTGGAAGGTTGAACAGGTCAGTGAGTGTTAGCATTGTTGTTACTATTGTTGTTAATAGACTGCAGTCTTTCACTACGTCTTAATGGTTCAGGGACTTGAACGTTGTTAGCGTCCAAGTTTGTGTTGACGCCACTAGGACAATCTGGATTAATAGTTGGGGTCAGGTAGTTAAGCCTGTTCACATGATTTTTGTCGATCCAAACCTGTGCTACTTGAGGTTTAGGATACGCTGACTCATTAGAATAAGCTACACAGTCCCAATTCAGTTTCTTTATTTTATTAGATTTTAATTTCTCCAATAATTGGTTGATGCTAGTAAAGACTCTTTCATAATCATACTAGTATCTAGAGAAATCAACATCTGTCTTAATTTCCTTGTCAAGGTCATTCACTTCAACTGTAATACTTTCTATTTGAAAAGAATAGTGTTTTATCATAAGCTCCATCAATGAAAAACCAGAAGAGTTAAACAAGTCCAACAATTCTTTATAAAATAAAGAGTCAGGTAATAAACCTGTCGGAAAGTGGTGATAACGCAAGCCCTTAGGCACCAGCTTCTCAGCTAAACATTGTTTAAAATAAACCACTTCTAGCTGGAGCTTTTTAATTTAAGCAATTTAAAGTCTAAAAGTTTCAATTTGTCTGAAATAACTTGAGTACTCACAGGTGTAGACAAAGACACTGAGGTCGGTCGTTCCGTGTTAGGGGTGAAACCTTTAGCTAAATGGCCCATGTTGTTCTCCCACTCCGAGAATGAAGGTGCGCCAATAAGCCCTGTGCCATTGGTATAATTCACAGAATCTGTGAAAGTCAAACTAGGTTCCCCACGGATGTTTTGTCCTGGAGGGAAAGGTGATGAACTAAGACTCAATCTCACCTGTTCACTGCCAGCATTATTGGAGCTGTGTCCGTTCTGGTTGTTGGAATTGTTGTAACGCATGCCTGCGTTACAAGCAGGAGTTGCTTCACTATATCTTCTGTCCACCATGTCAAGGCTGTTTGCTAAAGTGTCCATACGTTGAGTTAACGAACTCAGCAATTCAGCTAAGTTTGAAGAGTCTGGTTGTTTGCTTGAACCAAATAGGTTCGGACTCACTGGGCTGCTTGGTGCTACTGTCACCATGTTAAACAAACCAAAGGAAAGAAGCAGTGGAAACTCACACACTCAATAATCCGAGAAGAGAACCAAACAGCTGTTCGCAAATGGCTGTAAGCCACGAAGTGCTATAATTTAATTTTAATATATAACCAGTTTATTTAAAATCAAGACACGTTTTCGTCTCTCTGAAGAGAGAAACTTCATCAGAAATAAAAAGAAACAGTTTTAAAACCTTTTTAAAAGTTCCGCTTTAGATAGTTAGTAATTCAAGCCAATCAGCTGATCCCATTTACTTGGGAAAGGTGCGATATTTAAAGCAATATCAGCAGAAAAATGCGGAATAACAAATGTATATATGTTTTGAAAAAAAAACTCCAATGTTCAAAAACAACTCCAGTATTCAAAAAATAAATCTGTACAAATTGCTTCGAACATCAACTGCAGATCCTATATTCTTTCTGCGGATCTTACATTGTCTTCCATTATTGCTCCAACATGTTCCTTTTCTTTCAGGAAGGGCAAACATTTGGGTGCTTATTTTAATCATCATAAGCACCATTCTGATTCCATGCATTTACAGCTGGCACAGACTACCATTATGGGTGATAAGCTCATTGGCTGTATGCCCTGGGGCCATTGTAACAATTGTAAACATGTATTAAGAACTAAACATTTTTCCAGCAGTAACAGCAGCATTGCACATGATATCAGTTTTTTTGCAAACTGTAACTCTGATTGGATCATCTACATGGCTTGTTGCAGCTGTCATGCCTTCTATATTGGTCAAACGTCTAGACCTTTTAAGTTAAGGGTTTCAGAACATCTGAGTGATATCAAATGCAAAAGAACAAGCAATGCACTTTACAAACACACACAAACATAATACAGCTAAATTCCATTTCTTGGTTATTGACAAGATCATTGGTGATCATTCGCATAAATCTGGTTGGCATAACAAATTGAATATTAAGGAGAAAAAATGGATTGTTAAACTGGGCTCACTTTTTCATCCTGGATTAAATAAACATTTATGAATATTTATGAATATTTATGAAGAGTTATATTAATATTCATGAGTTCTCCAATCACTTTTTGTTGCTTATTAATTCAAAGGTATATATGACTTTAATTGTTTTTTGTAAAGGTACACTGATGAAGGCTAGGTGAAATCCAAGCCGAAACCGGTCTGTTATTTGAAGTTATGACCTAATAAATCTTATTTCCACAGCTCTTTGTTGCTGGCTGTTCGTTTTTGGTTTAGCTCATTTTGGTCGTGTAACACTCTCCATGCAGGGGAATTGTTTTTGGTTGAGATTTCAATACCCCATCCACTCATTCAGATTTTTCTTGAAGACGGCCAGTGAGGTGGTCTGCTTGACATGTGTGTGATGTCTATTCCATAGCGTGACTAGTCACTGGGTTATGAACCTGTCCCTCCATCATGTTCTGTTGATTGTGAAAATGGGGTTGAGGTCTCTAGGGCATGTGGTGCAGACAGATTGGTTTTCTTTAGATGTAGCATGCCTAACAGAGCTGTGTCAGACGTGGCGTTGTAAGTCAAGCAGAGATTGCCTCTAAGTAGCCAATATGAGATAGAGAATAGTTGGAGTTATTGGAGTTTGTCCATATAGGACAAGTGTTTAAGACCTAAGATTCTCTTTGTGAGGTACTTTTCCAGCCTCTCCAGTTGTTTCCAGGTGTCTAGTGAGGTACATGCCAAATGGGCCATTGTACTTGATGATTGGCCTAATGAGGGAAGAGTAGAGGGAGACAATTACCTCTTTCTTCCTGGATGCAACACGTTTAGTAATATAATGTGTCACACAGAAGGACTTTCTGACCACAGTGGCACTATGGTGGTCAATAGAGAGGTTGGTGTCAACCTGTGTCCCCAGTCCTCTTATAATGACTTCTGTGTTCAGTGGACTACCACTGATGTGGTAATATATGGGAGCCAAGTTGTTCCCAAAGGGGATGGCAATAGATTTTCTGGCATTGAGCTTAAGTCCAGGGTTCTGACAACAGTCATAGGTCTCTGTAAGGCCTTTCTGCAGGATGTCAACATAATTTGGGGAGGTAATAATAATAGCACCCACCTTGCAGTCATCTGCAAACATTGTCAGCCAGAATCCCTTCATGTTGGGCTGGACTTCAGAGGTATAGATACTGAACACGAGGGGACCCAGGACCAGTCTCTGTGGCACTCCACTCGTGACTGGTCAGCAGACTGACATAGAGTCTGCTGCTTTTACACTGTGGGTTCTATCTGTGAGCCAGTTTGCAACCCACCTAGTGATTTAGGGGTTGATGCCTAGCTGAGTGTATTTTTCTACGATTCTTGAGTGGAGAATTGTATCAAAGGATTAGAAGCCCCACTTATCTTATTTATTCCATACTGTTACATAGTTGTTATTCCATGTGGCATAGAGCTTATAGGGCTGCAGAGTGTCTACAGCTTCTTCTACAGTGGATGACAACAGTGGGTCTTTTAAAGTGGACATTGGGATGTGTACTGGGTGGACCTCAACAAATATTGCAAAACCCATCCCCCAATGGATATGGTTCCCACCCAAACACACACAGGATACTGCTTTAGCATGCACACACACACACACACACACACACACACACACACACACACACACACACACACACACACGGACACATGCACACACACACACACACACACACACACACACACACACAGACACATGCACACACACACACACACACACACACACACACACACACACACACACACACACACACACACACACACACACACACACACACACACACACACACACACACACTTGCCAGGACCAAGGTTAGAATCCCTTTTTAACAAGTTATTTGTACAATAGTGTTATGCAGTTATCGCATGCACAACAAAGCTTACAGGGATGAGGGCTGCCCACAGGTACTTCTAAGGTGACTGACATTAGCAGGACTGCTAAAGTAGGGCAAAGGGAAGTGTACTTTGTGTGAATCGGCTCAAAATCTTTAACTTACAAACACACACCCACACACTTTTACATTTGCCAGGACAGAGATTAGAACCCCTACCTGCCCAAGGATACTTTTAAGGGGACTGACATCAGCTGGACTGCTAAAGTAGTGAAATGGGATGTGTACTGGGTGTGAATGGGCTCAAAATCTGTAACCTACAAACACAGACTTTACTTTTGCCAGGACTGAGAATAGAACCCCTACCTGACTAAGTATTTGTACTATAGTGTTAAGCAGTTATTGCAACCATCACAGATCTTAGAGGTGTGAAGGCTGCCTAAAAGTACTTCTAAGGTAATTGACATCAGCTGGACTGCTAAAGTAGGGCAATGGGAAGTATACGGGGTGTGAATCGGCTCAAAATCTGTACCCTACAAACACACATACTTTTACATTTGCCAGGACTGAGATTAAAACTCCTACCTAACTATGTGTTTGCACTATAGTGTTATGCAGTTATCACACACACCGCAGTGGTTAGAGTGATGAGGCTAGTCTAAAGGTATTTCTACGGTGAATGACATTAGCAGATCTTGTAAAATAGGGAAATGGCAAGTGTACTGGGTGGGAATGGATTAAAACACTTATTCCTATACACACTCACACACACACACACACACACACACACACACACACACACACACACACACACACTCTTTCATATGCAATATCTAGTTATTTGTATTATAGTGTTACACAGTTATCACATGCACTATAGAGCTTACAAGACTGAAGCCAGTCCAAAGGTACTTCTAAGGTGAATGACATCAGCAGATCTTGTAAAGTAGGGCAATGGGAAGTGTACTAGGTGGGAAAGTCATCATAATAGTGAGACCTACAGACAGACAGACACGCGCACACACACACACACACACACACACACACACACACACACACACACACACACACACATACACACACACACACACACACACACAAAGGTAGGTGATGTGATATTACACCCTTCACCTCAGTACTATCAGACAATGAATGTCATCTTCATGCTGCCAATTGCCAGTGGTTACAACTGGTGTGCAACTGTCTGCAGCAGGACATCACTCTCTGCCATTCAGGGTATCCCTGTGTATGACTCTGTGTGTGTGTGTCTCCCTGTGTGTCTCACTCTATCACTGTCTGTCTCGCTCTTCCCCATGTCTATGTGTGTGTATGCTTGACGTATTGTAATATGTTGCCTATATATGTGTGTGTATCACATGCAACAGATGCAGATATACCACATATGGGCCACCTACATCTGGCTGTGGGTCATCCTATCTGATTGGTGTGTTTGACAGGTGTACATAGCTGTGTGTGTGCAAAGACATCTGCACAATACAGATATATATAGTCTGTTGTGGTTTCACACATGGGCCCTATTTCTCTAAGTGTAGGAGCATGCCCAGTATGACCTTCTATAGTAAGCATGGGAATCCATTCCAGGAATAGTTGTAACTCCAGTCCAGGGTGTTGTGTGCTACAGCCATACATTGCAACCTGTTTGTGTGGGATATCTGGAGACAGGCTGCCAGTATTGGGAAACAATGGCCCAAAAATAGGGGGATACTGTAACTATTGCTCTTATTAATGTGTGAGTTGCTTGAGTTACAGGATTTGTTTTAGCAGACATTTTTTTTACTTACGTAATGTTTGACACTGTAATGTATTGTGTCATTAACTACTGACAGATATCATGGGATCATCACATTTATTTATCAGAGAAATACAAGCTGGATGATGCACAGACCAATATTATGAGACAAAGGCTAGACATTCTTGCACAATCCAGCCAGTTGAAAGGTGTGGCTACAGCTGATTAACTGATGTGCGCTTTAGAAAGTCCAGCATCTTGGTGATATACTGGCTGGGGATCTCCTGGTTGTTCGGTATTCTTCTTACCTGAAAAGTCATATCCTGATGTGGCCATATCTCTCAACCGTGCAGATTCTCACAGATTAATAAGATTCATGCCTCATATATCTGGGAAGTTTTCCTTAACATTGTGGTTTTCTAGCAAGTTTGTTACAAATCACTCAGGTTTGTAGTCAGGGAATAATGACAGAACATTAGAGTTTCAGACTTCACACCCTTCATGACATCCATGCTAATACACACCCCCTCTGTTATTCTATCACCTTTCTAACATTATGAAAGCATTATTTCAAAAGTTCCCCTATAGTTGGGCCTTTATCCTACCATTATGTATGGCTTTGTCCAGATTTCTTGCTCTACGAGGTTGAGAGGTATGCTGCTAGCATTTAGCAGCATGGCCTTTCATTTGCATTTTGTTGACCTTGTTATGTTGGTAGTATGGACCCCATGACATTTCCTACAATGGCACTATGGGTGAGGCATGGGTCTTTGCCAGAGGCCTGTAAGCCATGTGATATTGATGCAGGCCATCTGTAGCAAGCCAGTGCATTCTATTACTCATATGTTCCCATGCTGCCAGGCAGTGGATCCCCCTGGGGTGACAATGGTAAGTGATTCAGGTGCTACTGACACTCACTTTCTGTTCGTATTGATCCATCACTCTGGTTGACAGCAGGATGCTGCTTATGGGTAGGGACAAACCTGCATGGGACACATATTCATCACTCTGCATTATGACTGTCTTTCTATAGTATGTGAGGTACTTCTGACATCATTCACACCGCCATGGACTAGGCTAGTGTGATACCTGTACCTGATGTAGGGTGACTTGACTGCAAGTGTGATATGGCAGATTATGGCACCTGCCAAACAAGTAATTGTGACTTTCTCTTTATCCTGCCTGGTGTGTGGTACATCTGTGTGTCTCACAGTGGAATCTTCTGTGAGTATTATGTTGTGTGTTTGGTAAGGCCTTAGTGTTTGTAGGACCCTGGTGTGTGGTGTATGTGTGGTCTGTGGTGTGTAGGTTTGGGACCTCAACTTATGTGTGTGTGTTGTGTATTTGCAGGTGATGCTTACTGACTCCATACACTGCAGGGCACCTACAGTGGATTTAAAACCTTTACACACCCCTGTTAAAATGCCAGGTTTTTGTGATATAAAAAATGAGACCACAATAAATCATTTCAAAACTTTTCCCACCTTTAATGTGACCTATAACTTGTACAATGCAATTGAAAAACAAACAAACAAATCTTTTAGGGGAAAATATAAAAAAATAAAAAACGTACAATATGATGGTTGCATAAGTGTGCAGACCCTTAAACTAATACTTTGTTGTGTGTGCACACCCTTAAAGTAATACTTTGTTGAAGCACCTTCTGATTTAATTACAGCATTCATTCTTGGGTAAAAGTCTATCAGTATGGCACATCTTGACTTGGCAATATTTGTCCAGTCTTCCTTGCAAAAGTGCTCCAAATCTGTCAGATTGCTTGGGCATCTCTTGTGCACAGCCCTCTTCAGGTCACACCACAGATTTTCTAATGGATTTAGGTCTGTGCTCTGGCTGGGCCATTCCAAAACTTTAATTTTCTTCTGGTGAAGCCATTGTTTTGTTGATTTGGATGTAAGCTTGGGGTCATTGTCATGTTGAAAGGTGAAATTCCTCTTCATCTTCAGCTTTCTAGCAGATGCCTGAAGGTTTTAGGCCAAAAGTAACTGGGATTTGGAACTGTTCATAATTCTCTCCAGCTTGACTAAAGCCCCAGTTTCAGCTGAAGAAAAGCAACCCTGAAGCATGATACTGCCACCACCATGATTCACTGTGGGGATGGTGTTCTTTGGTGATGGGAGGTGTTGTTTTTGCGCCAAACGTACCTTTTGGAATTGTGGCCAAAACGTTCAGCATTGGTCTCATCAGACCGTAACACATTTTCCACATGATTTTGGGAGACTTGATGTACTGTTTTGCAAATTTTAGCCAGGCCTGGATATTTTTCTGTGTAAGAAAAGGCTTCTGTCTTGCAATCCTACCCCATAGTCCAGACATATGGACAATATGGGAGATTGTTGTCACATGTAGTACACAACCAGTACTTGCCAGAAATTCCTGCAGCTCCTTCAGTTTTGCTGTAGATCTCTTGGAAGCCTCCCTGACCAGTTTTCATCTGGTCTTTTCATCAATTTGGGGGGAATGTCCAATTCATTGCAATGTCACTGTTGCCCCATATTTTCTCCACTTTTTGATGACTGTCTTCACAGTGTTCCATGGTATATCCAGTGCTGTGGAAATTTTTTTTTTACCCTTCTCCTGACAGATACCTTTCAACAATGAGATCCCTTTGATGCTTTGTAAGCTTTCTGTGAACCATGGCGTTTGCTGTAGCAGGCAGCTGAGTAAATGTCAGGAAAATCCTACTAGGACAGTTGAACTTTATTTGGGGTTAATCGGAGTCTCTTTAATTAATGGCAGGTGTGTACCCAAGAAGACTCAATGCTGTAATTAAATCAAAAAGGTGCTTCAACAAAGTATTAGTATAAGAGTGTGCACAATTATGGAACCAGTGTGTTGTATGTTTTATATTTTCCCCTAACAGATATGTTTGTTTTTCAAGGCTTTTCCCACAGTGGCTGCTGTTATGTATTTATGTATTTATAATTCTGGTGTGAGCATGGTAAATGCCATGACATCACACACAAGGTTATGGACTACAGACCTATGAATATACCTATTTGGCAGGTTGTCCATCATTGCACTACATCTGCTGGGGTCATCAGACAGTTTGTGTTACTATGTTATTATGTGGCTACATGTTGGCCTAAATGTCAAACTGTCACTGAGTCTGACATCTGGACAGGCCCACATATGACAGTCAGACAAAGGCCCACACATGGGGACAGGGTGTTGATACTGGTCTGCCATACATAAACAGTTGGGGGACCAGTTTCTTACTTGCTTGCTTTCTGTTATGGGTGTGACATCTGCTTCTCCACTGCCTGCCATTGATGTTTTGACATGACCTTTTCTTGTTTGCAAATACTTTTCAGGTGAATGCAATGTTAGGAGAAGCAGAACAGATATACAAGGAATACTTGTACTCCTCCTGTGACAATCTGCCATTCCAGGGGTATGGTTGTTGGCCAGTGAAATGTTGTCAGTGCTGACACAGTAAGGTGGTGGCCTTTTATGACCTGCCAGTACACTGACTTGCAGGTATCTGCTGTGCTACTAAGCACCATACCTCTCTATGTATGAGAGCCAGACGTCTGGACAAAGCCATAAGTAATTGGGTGACAAAGGCCTAAATATAGGGACCATTTTAACTATTGGCCTTACAAATCTAGAAGGGTGGTACAATAACAGATTTTGCATTAGCATGCATTTTCTATAGGGTATGAGGTCTGAGACACTACAATCCGTCATTATTTTCTGAATTTAGACTTTCGTGATTTGCCACACAACCACTATTTATGATAGAGACACCACCAATATGATGCAAACCTCTGTACATTCTGCAAAAGGTCTGTAGAGTTGGGAGGTATGGTAGGCACTCTGTAGTGTACTCCGACCTGTGTACTGTTCATGACCTGTCCAACTTACCAGCAGTAATAGATATTGACATCTGGACAGTGTGTACAACTCTCATCGTGGGTGTAACTGACATGCAAAATAGTTGGCACTCCAACTCTTGGAACATGGCCCTGTCTACCACAGTGCTATACCAAGGCCACTAAGACACAACAGCCGGGAGTAAGTGCTGGCCACATCCGGACAGTATTTCCAACACATATACATATCTCATTGACCCCTGCATATTGTGGACATGCAACAAGTTATCATGTTGATTGGGACAGCCCTGGCAATGTGTGCTCTGCTGCTATTACCCAACAGACTTACATGTTACTGCATTTCTTTGGGAATATGGGTGTGGGGTGCACACCTGTCAAATGGTACACATTTGCACAGACTGTGCTGATATTGGCTTTACATTTTGGTTCCATTTAGCATAGTATTGTGCCCTGTCTTGGAGAATAGAGACATGTCACTAGGCACCAGAGGTTAGATTATAATGGCATACACGTGAGTGTCAGACTTCTTACCCTTCAGAGCCTTACTGCAACTGCAAGGTCTGCTATGATATCACTTTGCAAGTCCGTAGGGGGTATTACATCATTGTCACCATTTGTGGGCCTTTGAGACACATTCCTTTATGGTTTTCTATGGCTGACTTGCTGGGTGTGTCTGAGGGGTGAGCATGGGATCCCCACATTGACATCCATGCATGTGACGTATGACCCCCCTTAGTTGGCCCCCCACATATACTGCATTGGGATTTGTCACCTTGGATAATATTGAATATTCTGGGGAAGTCAGTACTTGGAAAACATTTCCTGGTGTCCTACATACCTGTCAGTTGTCTGCTGCTGCCCCAGTAGCCCACCCCATTCCCTTGCCTGTATGCAGTGATACCATAGATACGCTACCAGAACATACTACTCCATTCATTTACTGTTTAGACGACTGTCTTACCCTGTGCCTGTAGCAGTTGTGGGGATGGTGGGTGAGGGCTGACCCTGTCAGATGCATGCAGTACACTGCCTATACACGGTAAGCAACAGGCAGTGTGATGTGCATGGCATCCATTTTACTGTGTGTGTGACTTGGAGAGAGGTGTCAGTCCCTGTGGCCCTACAGTGTCAGTGTGTGTGGTATGCTTTGCCTCTTTGCCAAGGCCTGGGCATACTGGGCATGCCTCCATCTGCCTACAAGAGCAGGCTCAGGGGCATCCTCCTCTGAGTCCCTCTGTGCCTGTGGGGATCTTGGTTATGGTGGGGGGGCTGTGTGGACCTTCCCCGTGCTGTTCCTCCTGCAGATCTTTCCACAGGATCATATTTTGTAGCATGGCACATACTATGAACATGTGTGCATATGTGGCTGGAGAGTAGATATGTCAAGGCAGTGGAACTGTGACTTGAGCATCCCAAACACATGCTCTATAATGATCCTGGTTTGTGTGTGTACCTCATTATGGCATTCTTGATTGGGTGTGTGTGCATTTATGAGGGGGTGACATCATACACTGTTCCACTGCATAGGCAGTATCCCCATAAGATGGCCATATGGGATGTCAACACTGGCAAATGCCTGGTACAGCTGTGACGAATGCCAGATGTGGGAGTTGTGATAGCTACCAGGGCTGCCAGCTCACACATTCATGATAATGCCCTGGCATTGTACACGACATGGCAGTTGATGGAGGATTAGCCCTTGCAGTTTATGTAGATCCTACCCTGTTCACCGGGTGGTGCTTTGATGTGGATGACCGCGCAGTCTATCACACCCAGTACATCTGGGTATTCTGCTACATGGTGGAAGAGATGCATATTGCTGGTCCTCTCCTCACGAGTGTTGGGAAACTAAACCTGTTGATTGGCTTGTGGTAGCATGGCATCCAGGAATTGGTAGAGTACCCTGGATGCAGATGCCTGTGAGACCCCCATCATGTCTCCAGTAGGTCTTTGGAAAGAACCTGTAGCTAGTATTCTTAAGGCTACACATACCTTAGTATCCACTGAGATGGGTCCCCCTCTGTTGGCTCTGGGTCCTAGTTGAGGCTCTCACAGCTCTATGATTTGCTGAAGTATTTCTCTGTCCACCCTGTAGCACTCTACTATCTCCATATCATGTAGCCCCTGGTAGGTTACCCTAGGTCTTAACACTCTTCTCCTCCTCTTCAGTCTGGGGCAGTTGTCACCATTATCCTCCTCACCACCCTCAGCCTCTAGTGCATACTGATAAATCAAAGCATTGGCAGTACCTAACATTTTTTGGTTAAAATTCCTCTGCATGTATATACCAATGGTGCAAGGTTTCTGGGAAAACCGGACTGAAAGGTGTCTGCACAGTTTATACTGTTGTGCTGCAGATGCTGCCTGCATGATTGGCTGACTATGACACATTCCACCTGCTTGCTATTTTATTAGTACTTGATTGCTTTTATTCTGCCATTTGCCTTTTGTTTTCTTTTTTCCCTTCCCATTCCCACCCCTTTTATGCCCTGAGGCATGCCGCGCAAACCCAGTGTGTAAGTGTCTGTAGGTGTGTATATTTGTAGGACACAGCATTTTGAGGCCTCACTCTTTCAGTACACTGCCCATTGCCATACTTTACAAGGGCTGGTGATGTTGTTCACCTTAGAAGAACTGTGGGACACTCTTCACCCTATAAGGTCTGTGGTGCATGCAATAAATGCATATCACTATAGTAACAATAACTAGATAGATGTTCCAAGGACCACTTTACAAAGCCCGCTGTTCACATCTACCATAGAGGTATCTGTAAATACTCTTCAGCCCTGTAAGCACCGTGCTGCGTGCAACAGCTATGTAACAGTACAGAATGAATAACATGACAGACAGGCCTGCTAATGTCGGTACTGGCAAATGTTTGTGTGTGCATTTGTGTGTATAGCAGTGCTTTATATGAGTCCTTTCCCACCCAGTACACCTCCATCACCATACCTCACAAGGGTATGCGATGTTATTCACTTTACAGGTACTTTGGAACATTCATCACACTATTATTTCTGTGCCACCTGCGATAACCGCATAACACTGTACTACCACTAACTAGATGGGTAGAGATTCCAAACCCAACATTGGCAACTGTGATCCTGTGTGTGTGTGTTTGTGTGTGTGTGTGTGTGTGTGTGTGTGTGTGTGTGTGTGTGTGTGTGTGTGTGTGTGTGTGTGTGTGTGTGTGTGTGTGTGAGACTATGTGTTTGGGAATAATATTCTCTGTGCGTTTGGTTGACACAATATCCTCTGGGGGGGGTGTATTTTACCAATATGAGGTGTAAAAGGTGCAATTGTATCTTAGAAAACATTTATCCACACCTCAATGGAACTCCAGAAGACAGGAAACAGTAGATGGGCTTAACGCAGTTTTAATGCAGTAAGAAAGCACAATACATTAATGATACTCCTTGAAAATAAGTTTTTGTCCTCAACTTCATCAGATACAACTAACAAACTAAATTACATGCCTTAAGTACTTCAATTAAATACAAATACACCAATAAAAACAGTGCATCACTAAAATGAACATGTTATAGGCTTTACCCACAATCCTTTTTACCTCCACTAACAGAAATAATGTCATTTACAACAACAATTCTACACTTTAAAAGTTCTTTTTATTACAATTCATAATGTAAAATAAACCCTGTAACTGCTTGCATCAATAAATGTTAAAACAACATCTCTCCTTAAGGGTAATAAATCATAAAAAACTTGATATAGAAGTTTTTAAAATTTATAAAAAAATATTCATGTGCTCTCTATTGGGTTTAAAACTCGCAACTACTTCACATTTAGAATAGCTATGGAATCTCAGTATGCAGGGACTCAACGCAATCCAAAGCCACATTTGTGTACTTTTTTGTAAATGTTATATTCTTGCCCCTATCAGCTTTAAAACTGGGGCTAGGGATAAACCATTGCTTAGTCCAGGGAACCTACTGGCTTCTAAAAAATCTGCAATTAAAGTTCCCAGTATTCAGTTCTGGTCTCCCACATACCACCCCTCATATACCTTGAGATCTCCTCAAGTACAAAAAAACTAAACTTTTCTTTTCCACATTCTATACTGTGCCTGTATAGTGCATTATTAACATTTCTATTACTTATGACATTCAAATGTTCATATACTCTCCTTTTCAGCTTCCTCTCGGTTTTTCCTACATAGAATGCCTTGCACTTACATAAGGCAAGATATACAACCCCGCTGGTCTCACAATTACTATAGCTCCTTGCCATGAGGGTTCTATTTGTGGAATCCAAGTGGACTAGTTCAGTATTCATAATGAAAGGGCATTGCACACATCTCCCACATTTTAATGTCCCTTTCTTTTTTTGGATTTCACCCCCCCCCCCCTTAAAGTCATAATATCCTTTCAAAACATTTTTGATACTTAATCTCTTCCTATAGACACATTTAAAGGGGGTTTTAAAGTCTAGTTTAAAGTCACTGATTCTAGTGACTGGAGGTGAAAATGATTGTGGGTAATGCCTATAACATGTTAATTTTAGTGAAGCACTGTTTTTATTGGTGAATTTGTATTTAATTGAAGTATTTAAGGCAAAAGCTGGACATGCTTCCAAGTTGCTACCTGCACCTACTTGGCCCTGTACAGCCAATATAGCAAACTATTACATGGTTTGTGTATTGCTGCTGTCCAACAAAGGGTATTGCCCTACCTTGGTGGAAGGCAGGTTTTACGAGTCAGGTATTGCTGAGACCATACAGCTATGTAGGTGCTCCTATAGTTGTTTGTAGTAGGCATGGACAAGAGGTCATAATATGGCTGGACACTTCTTCAATTTCAAGCTGATAATCAAGCTTATTGTAATACCCATTTCTGTGTCAAGGCAATGCAACAACCAGTAACTGTAGACATATATGTCTGTTGGATGCACTAACACTCATATTACACATGTGTACAACATGTACAGCTTATTAACCTGACTGCTTGCAATGCATGTCTGTTGTTTTCTTGCTTCCAGCTAAGCCTACTCATACATACATGTGCACGAGTGATATCTGATATACAGTTCTGTTCTATGTCAGTATGGCACACTGTATTTACACTCTTACTGCTCAGTCATATCTCTCAACCTGTTAGAGCAGGACATTGAGACAATGGCACAAATAAATGGGGGCAAAGGCCCAAACATATTAACACTGTATTGCTATTGCTGCAAGATACACAAGTCAGTTGGTAGCACAGTAGGCAGTAGACTTTGCATTCTCAGAAATACCCTGGAGTATGTCTGACATCCATGTGCATGCTATTATGTTCTGATGTCAGTGTTCACAGATTTGTCAATGGTTTGCCAAACATAACACACCTCTATGTGTAAATGACTGCAAATATTAGGCACACGTGTGGTTATTGTGCAGCAGGACACTGTACAGTTGAATGGTATGGGCTCAGTATATCACATGCAGTTCAACACACACTTCTGCGACAGAAGTTTACTATGCACATATCCTGTATAGGTCTCTTAGATTTGCAACACACACGTGTATCATAGTTATATTCACATGTAAAATATGGATATGTACAACATCCCAGTAGCTGGCCTAGCAGTGTCACAGTCAGTATTGCTTGAAAGACACTCCAGTAGTAGTCATATTTGAGCTGTCCTTTCCTGGGGTGACTCAGGGGTCTGAGCTGTGATCTATGTCACTGCAGACAGAGCCAAATGCTATGGCCATAGGTGCTGTTCAGCAATATATTAGTACAGCAAGTCTTGTTGAGACATATTTGTTTAACTTTCTATTTCCCAATATTACATACCCCTAGTGCATTCCATTACATTCTTACTTGTTTCATATCCCTGTTTTTTTCCAAGTTGTCCTGAATAGTCATGTTTTGGTTTTGTTTGATTTGTTTGTAGTCTTTCTTTCTTTCTTTCTTTCTTTCTTTCTTTCTTTCTTTCTTTCTTTCTTTCTCTCTCTCTCTCTCTCTCTCTCTCTCTGTCTATTTATGTAGATGTTTACACCTGTTTTACATAGGCAGCAGTTTGCCCTTTGTAGGTAATAGTCATGAGTATGTGATGGCCTGTGAACCAATTGGTGTTCCCCACTTGCTAATTGCATGCAGAACAGCTGTATTGTTATTCCAATAGCCAATGGCATGGCAACACACTCCTATAATTGAGTACGTCATGTGTGCATTGCCCCTTTTCCTTGCATGTGAGGAGGACATCATGGCGGTGTGTGAGCTACAGCATCACATAGGGTAGGTGGGAATCCCTCTTACAACTAGACTTGTGGAGACAGCGCAACTAATTGGTGGAGAAGGCTCCAGACTTCGGGACAGAATGTAAGTATTGCTGTTATACAGTTGGAATAAATGCTAGTTTAACAGGGGTTTGTCTGTACACACATTTTCAGTGTTATCTCAAGTCGGACAGTGTTATGTGGATAACATAACTCTCAACTAAAAGGCTATCTGCAAAATGGCCAGATGTTTCTTCTGTTTGCCAGACAGTTTTTGTCCTTGGCAAATCAGTAGGATACTGTGGGGATTGCAGTCAGTAAATGCTAATATCCATTTGTATTTCTGACTTCATAGACCTCAAAAAAGATATGTTACATCAAACTATGTAATCAAGTAAAAGAAGTGCTAGGGCACGCTGGAGTGGATTTTATCCTATTGTGGAATAAACTTAATGACTGCTAACCAGAGTGCCCTAGCACTTCTTTTACTTGATTAATAGTCCTTTTGGAGTGCTTGCACTTTTTCTTGGTTCATCAAACTATGTAATGCCAACAACTTGCTCCATTTATGACAGCAATATTTTCAATATGCCCCTGTGTCTGGGCCTCTGTCCCCCACTTATGTCAGGCTTTGTCCAGATGTCATCCACTAAGAGGTTCAGAGGTATGTGCATCATTATTTAGTGCCTTCATTCCTGCTATCACCCCAGTGATGTAGCAGACTCCCAGACATGTTACGAGGAAGAGGCCATAGATATGAGGCCAAAGCCTGGACATTCTGTGGCAATATGTACAGCTGAGACATCAGACTGTCAGGATTCTATAGCAGTGTAGTGTGTAAATCTTAGTTGGGCTGTATAGGGAGGGTGGTACATGTGAGTGTCATGGGCCCTTTCTATCTGATTGTGCATGCTGCTCCAGTTTCTGGTGGTCTATCGGCTGTATATGTTTGTATTGGCAGACTGTGACATGTCTCATAACACCTCAGGATTCCCACTACACTGTGACTTGTTGCAGTGTATGTAGGGGAAGTGTGTGAGAGGCAAACAGGATATTTTTTCACACAGTCTTTATACTGTAGTGTTCAGTTGTTTTACTGGTATGCCACTGTGACTGTGGTGCAATTGGTTGTGGGTAGGCATTGTCACATCAGTGTCTGTTTTCCACTGCTGTTACATCCCTGTAGTGCCTGTTATATTTGCTAATGGATGTGTAAGTCTACAGAGCTGATTAGGGGGTGTTGTGTTGCTCTGACTGTAATTTGCACAATGCCTGGTGACATGCTTGGCAGCTCAGTGTAGTTTCACTTATGTTATGTACAGATATTCATAGGATGGTCGGTTGTGTGGCTAATATCTTTTGCCTAGTCCCTATAACTGTTGTGTATTTCTGACAAATCAGTATGATGATGTGAGGATTGAGGTCCCTAACTTATGAGAAGCAATTAAATGTCAGATTAGTCATATTTTAGGAAATATACATTAGAACAAATAGTGTTACTGCAGCAACTTTCTCAGATTATCTACTCACGTATTTCAGATGTGTCCCTATTATGATGCCTTTGTCCCTCCACTTTGTTAGGCTTTGTCCGGATTCATTGCACTTAGGGATTCTGAGCATACCTGTCAACCGCCAGGCATTCCACAGGATGTTCAGATGTTTGGCTCATATTTTTGGTCTGTTCCACTATCTATTTGTATGTGCCTGGTAAATCACTGTGATGATCTGAGGAGTTATGTCGGTAAATAATGACATATACATTTCTGTTTCATACCTGCATTTGTGCTTGTTTCCCACCTTTCCTGTTACTAGTCTAGTACAGATACAGAATTGCTGTATCCAGGACTGTTTGTAAGCTTCTGAGAGGTTCCAAAGTCTGCTCTTCAATTTATCACAGCTCTGCTAGTTCTCTCCTCTCCTACACTTTTAGTTGCTTATTAGTCTAGCACTTTACAATACCAGACTTCTTGTAGCAATTAGTGCAGCACACAAAAGTACTACCAGCACTAAATGTTCTACAAAGAAACAGTTCCAGTACTTATTATTAATGCCCAATCCTCCAGGCATGTCTAAAGGTCAGTCACCTGCACTTTCTCCTATTAACCTGGTGGAATTGGCCATCCTGAGGCAATATAGCAACTGCCTCATGTAATATCAATTTTTGCTGTGTGGATCTATATTAAAGTTTTTGGAGAAGCATTTCCTCTCCTTGTGTTCATTTCTCTTTTGGATTTATTTGGTGATTTTGGAGAGACTTCGCCTTATTTTTATTTAACTGCCTCATGTACACTAACAACCCTCTTACCTCCCAACACTCAGACTTGTGAGAGATGCAATTATATATCCAAATTGGAAGCCACGCACTCTCCAGCCAAGACCGGAATAGCTGGACAAGAGGAGAAGGTCAACACTTGCACCACACCATATGCAATGTATAGCCCTCCAGAACATGCCAGCACTGCCTTCAAATAAAAACATAAACCACACACCCACCTTCGTGGAGGCTCTCAATAAAAATCTACCCAAACAGCAGAGACCTCCAAGGCAGAAACACACTTGATCACCACAATGCAACACTAATCATGAGACACATAACTCTACTAAACAATGTGCCACTCAACCAAAGCCCCTAAGGCAAAACAGCATGCCCCACACACTAGTCATAGGTGACTCGATAGTGAGGCACACTGATGTCCCACTCACTAGGATGAATAAGGAAAAAGTACTAGTCAACTGCCTGTCAGGTAGCAGGATCCCCCAGATAATGCATGCACTCAGGGCCCTCAACAACAGGTACAAATTTGACTCTGTCATTGTACATGTGGGTGTGAATGAACTGAGACATACCTCCATGGACTACATGAAAAGAGACACGGAGGAGCTCTCAGATTATGCAGCCCAGGTGGTAAGACCTTGCCCTGAGCAGCATTGTACCATCACCCAGAATGATACCACAGTACAAGCAGAAAATTATTGATGTCAACAACTGGCTTAGTGTCTGCTGTCATTCTAAGGGGATCCAGTATCTGTCTGATTGGGATGACATGATTGACAGACCACGATACTTTGCCAAAGATGGCCTGCATCTGTCACCCCTGGGCTTCTTGATACTGGCCAAGGCTCTTGCCACACCTATAGTGCCTTTTTTAGGTGGTGTTCCAAAGACCAAATTACCACCGTAACAGCTACAAACAAATGCAATCTGTGGGTAATGCTGCTCAGTCCTAGAAATCTAAATCTCAAAATGCACTGACTCAAAGCACTCCTTAAAATGGAGAACATCGACATTTGTGCTGTAACAGAGACCTGGTTCAAGGCAGCAGAAAGCACCCCTGCACTACCAGGCCATAACTCATTCCACACCTTTCCACCACAGAACTTGGACTGAAGTTCCAAACGCAGCGGTATTTCCATATTCATAAAGGATGCACACATCTCCAGACTGGTACCCCAACATAATGCATCAGAGATACTTCAGGTGCAGCTAACAGTGGGAAAGACACTGATTCAGATTGTAGCCTGTTATAGGTCCCAAACCATGTCCCAAGTCTCACACTCCACATTCCTAAACACCCTGGAGAATATTAGGGTCGAAACTAACACTCTCATACTGGGCGACTTCAACTCCCCTTCCTGATTTTTAACCACAGTAATGGTTCTTAAGGACTAAATATTAGCCCATTTATATAAACACAATTTTATATTTTAAATATTCTATACTTTTAGAATGGTAAACACTGTGTACTTTTACATAAATATTTTATATCACATGCAAATTAAATTTGAGCTAGTAATGTCTTATTGATGATGTGAGTAATACAACTTACACTATTTGATACAAGTATACTGTTTGTAATATCTGACAGTTTATATTTTTGCTTTATCAAATTCGACTGTAACATCTACTTGTGCTGCACATCGCACAAACAACAGCTCTTGAAACAGTAGGAACAATATGTTAGTTTTAAATTTTTTTTCTTCTTTTTTCTATTTTTTAGTAAATGCTTACAACAATGTTTCCTAACAATGTTTCTCTAAGGTTATTTGCGCTATGATTGTGAGGTGATTCCTTTAAAGGAAACCACATCTGATTAAGTGATTACGGACGTGATGTCACTCTTGAGTTTTTAAAAATAGTAATTTGGCGCCATTCCTTTTTACTCTGAAGAAGCTACTGAAGCTTCAGTAGGGAAAACGCTGTATTTTTGTTTGAATTAAAATTTGCGTTAAGTTTACCATCTTGCAGTTTGGCTTCCTTCGCTTTGGACTTTTGTGGCAATTTGTTTTTCAACTCCCCTTCCATTAACTTGGAAAACTACTCATGTACCAATACACTTGCCCAACATTTCGTAGAATTCATTAATTCCAATGCCCTGCACCAGCTCATTCTTACCCCGATGAGAGGTAGCAACACCCTTGACCTGGTTATTACTAACATGGGTGATCATTGCTCTAAAACAATGGACAACTCTGGTTAGATCTGACCACAAACTAATCACCTTGGAAATAATCCACATCCACCCCCCCCCCCCACAAAGGTAACCACCATGAAAAACATCTCCAAAGCTAACTTTGGGCTCCTAAAAACAGAGGTGGCTAACTTCACGGCACCCATGCAAATGGAGAATAGTTGTATGACCACCGAATCATACACCAATGCACTGTACAAACATGTACAAAAATGCATGGATCTCGCAATACCCAACAAAACCAAGATGCTCTCCTCCAAAAAAAGGTAGTCCCTCTGGTAGTCCCTTGCCATACACAAACTCTACAACAGAAGGAGAAAACTGATGCAGAATAAGGTGAAGTCCCAAGACTAGAAAAACTCCCTTATCAGCCTCAACAAAAAGTTGAAATCCCTCATAAAATCCTCTAAAGCTAGCTATGAAAAAAGAATTGCAGCAGATAGTAAAGACAACCACAAGACCTTCTATAGTTATGTAAAGAATCTCCTTGGCAATACCCAGATTTCCTCTGAGATGCTGCACAATGATATCTCTTATACTGAGCCAACAGATATTGCCACTATACTGACCGACAGATTCAGTGCCAACTTTACCCCTCTCAATCACAATACCCGTAGATTGCCAGGCCCCCATTATTACTGTTGCACAGGTTAAAACAGCTTTGTCCAAGTCCAAGAATACAGCTTCTATGGGACCTGACAATATCCCTGGCTGTGTTCTACATGATCTACAGAGTGAACTGGCACCTCACATGTGTGCTCTGTTCAATCACAGCCTCATCTCAAGCATTGTCCCTACCAAATAGTACACTGTTATAGTCATCCCTCTCCACAAAGGAGGAGTGACTATAGATGCTGGGAACTATCGCCCCATTAGCCTGACAAGTCTTATATGCAAAGTTATGGAACGCATCATCATGGACACAATAAACAAGGATAAAGAGAATCTCCAAACTCTGGATCCCACACAGTTTGGTTTTGTGAATGGTAGATCATGCCTGCTCAACTTGGTTGACTTAATTAATTCAGTCACCAGAGCTGTGGATGAAGGCAAGGTGGTTCATACAGCTTACCCTGATCTGACCAAGGCTTTTGATACCATTCCCCACTCAGGGATCATAGTAAAACTCATTAAGCTAGGCATCAACCCCTATATCATTAGGTGGGCTGCAAACTGGCTCACAGTTAGAACCCACAGTGTGAAAGTAGCTGACTCCAAGTCAGATTGCTGACCTGTCATTAGTGGAGTGCCATGGGGATCGGTCCTGGGCCCTTTCCTGTTTGGTATCTACTTCTCAGAAGTGCAGACCAACACAAAGCCATGGCCTTAATCTCAATGCCAAAAAATGTGTCGTCAACCCCTTTGATGATAACCCAGTTCCCATGAATTACCAGATCAATGGTAGTCCACTGAACACAGAAGGCGTTATACGAGATCTGGGAACACAGTAATACTCTAAGGCAAGTCAAAGGTATATGTCCTTTTCCCCACTGTAGTGCGATCCTGGTGTTAGTATATATAGTTAGGAAGGGTGTGGGAGGCACAGCCCCCCACAATGGGGGGTGTGGGGGGGGTGTAGCCCCGTTACTTAATTTGGTTTTCTGTAGTCTGATTTTGTTTTACATTATTTGGTAAAACCCAACTAGGTGGGGGGGGCTATGCCCCCCAACTATATATACTAACACCAGGATCGCACTACAGTGGGGAAAAGGACATATACCTTTGACTTGACTTAGAGTAGTACTTGTCAGTGAAATGAGTTTTAGGTGAAATTAACTTTAGGTGATTTGGTCTCAGTGAAATGATTGTCAGTGAAATGGTCTTTCAGTGAAGTGATATGAATGGGTGTCAGTGAAATGGTCTTTCAGTGAAGTGATCTGAATCTATATATATATATATATATATATATATATATATATATATATATATATATATATATATATATGTATATATATATATATATATATATATATATATATATATATATATATATATATATATGTATTATGTATATATTATTTCCATATATATCACCATACACAAACACACACACACACACACACACACACACACACATATATATATATATATATATATATATATATATATATATGTGTGTGTGTGTGTATATTTATATATACAAAACATGACTGATTCCACAAATGGTGTAGTGGTATAGTGCTCTGACTATCGTGTTCGGAATCCTGGGTTTGAGACCTGCCATAGCCCTCTATTTTGTTGCTGGGCAAAACAGAGACTGATAGAGACAGAGTGATTAAAGCAGTTTTTAAGTGGGTTTACTCACTTTTGCATGATGCTAAGTGATGCCAAAACACACTTAGTCCATTTTGGTTTCACTTAGCTGCGCTTATTCCCGCTTACACCACGCTAATTTTTTTAAAAGAAAAGAGAAACAGGTGATAGGAAAGTGGTGAAAAAGGGGCATGCAGAGGGAAAAACAATATGAAAGGTAGCTAGGGATGTGTAGGATGGGTTTAGGGAAGGTCCATACCTGTCCGTTTCTTATACAGCAACAGCAGTGCATTTGTACAGAACAGAAATGTGTTGTCAAGCCAGATGGACCAGATTACATTTGTCCAGTGGACACATGTGCGATATGGACAGCTATGTATTGGATGATATGTTTTTGGGGACAGATGCCATTTTTTTTTAAAGGTGAGAGTGGAATATTGGGGAAAGACTGCAGATACATCTGGGGAGGTAGGTTGCATAGGGAGACAGACAAGACAGGCAAGACAGCAGCCAGGGGTGGTATATGACATATGAGGGGGATAAACACCTTTGACGGGGAGAGTGGTTAGGAATCCAAAGCCCATGAGCCCCCAAATTGGCACAGTGCGACTGAGGTCCCCACCCATGGGCAGTCACCACTGCACCTTCATGGCCCTGAAGGAGGTTGTGCTAGGGGCCAGACAGGAGGGGCAGCCTGTCGTTCAAGGTGCACCAGGCAGCCCTCCATCTGCCGCAGCCATTCATCCAACTCTGTTCAGATGACACTGCACACTATACAACATAACTGACTGCAGGTGACAGGCTCCTGTCTGTGCTCACTCCCTGGGGGGATGGGCCCCTTTCCCTGAGGTGGTTCCACCCAAAGGTGGTGCAGGACCAACGGACAAGGGAAGTCCTGGGTTGGGTCCCAGACATGCTGGGTCCTAGTGCCATGGCCAGATGAGGTGGGACAGGTGGATCCACTGGGATCTGCCTTCCCAAATTTGCTATGATGTTGAGGTTTTACAAAATATGTTTGTTAGTCATGAACAACACATTTCAAGGTTAGTTATAACAGCATGCATGGTTGTTCCAATTAACCCCATAAAACAGATTTGAAACAGTTGAATAGCAAATAGAACACATGTATAAATGGAATGACAGTGTGTGCATCATAACAGCATGCCAGTAACTTTGATGGCAACAGGCCACCAACAATGGTATTTGAACAAGGTATGTTAGCATGCAACCAATCAAATATATGAACAATAATAGAACACAAGTGCCAGCATTAGGTTTGGAGAACAACATTTATTTTTTATTTATTTATATCATACCTGTAGAATATGAATAATAATTATTGATTCAGATGAGGGGTGGGGGTAGACAAAAAGTCCATTAATAACTGTTTATGCTTCTACTTTCTACAACAGTACTGCTCAATACTCTATGGATCTGCCCTCACATTACATCTGCCTATGGCCCATAGCTTCTGTAGCACAAACACACCTAATAAATTGTCAGCCTGGAATGGTATGGGGCAAACTGTGACTACTCTGGGTACATGACTAGAAGGGAGTCATACATGTCAGAGTTACATATCTGGCACAGAAGGGGTACCCTGAACTGCTGTTATGTGAGTGTGCTACTGGTATACTTCAACTGGTTTCCTATCTGTCTCCAGGCTTATTGGCAGCAGTGACCACTAGCCCTGACAGCATGACATTGAGAGGCATGTATCAGGAAGTGTGCACATTGTATGTACAGGCATGTGTTGGGACAGTTGAACAGTTGTACACAGTTTATTAGTATAGCCTTCATACATCTACTACCAACATTTCCTTATCTGTAAAACCTGTGGAAAAAAATATCTGTTAATACTACCTAACTGTTTTTGCATATATTCCTGTTTACTTGTGTGTAGATATGCACATATCTTAGTACCACTCACTGGATTTGAACCATGTCTGGGTGTGCAAAATATCTCCTAAGCTATTTTCATCACACTGAGCTACTGCGGAACAGCTGTTTCTTCTTTCACTGGTTTCTGCCTATTATTGTCTTGGTAAGACAGTCTGAACTTGTAATCATGTGATGCATACATGACAGATAGTTACTGTAATGTGCATTAATCCTTTGAATTACTACAATCTGGAAAGCAAAGGTTAACACAGGGAATTTATATCTTGTTTTACAGCTCCATTCTAAGGCTACAACAACATACCAGAGTAAACACAACAGTTCGTGTTATAGATGTTTATTTCAGATCAATATTAATCAGACAAACTTTATTTATTCAGTTAACACAGTAACAGTATACCTACTAGCAGTACACAATGTACTCTGTGTTAGTTATTTTCACAGTATATAGCAAAATAGATTTTTACTCACCAGCCTGTCACCGCAGCCTCAGCAGTCTGTCAGCATGGGCTTTTGATTTTACTAGCCCTCTCTGCTGCAGCTGTAGGGGAGAAAAACAAACATTATGCATACCTGTCTATCACATCCTCAGGCTAGAATTTGGTACACCTATATCTGTGATACTTACAAACTGCTGGAGCACGGTTGGCCCTGGCATCTTGGATCCACTGGTCCAAGAGCACCCCCTTCCTCTGCTTTAGGTCAGCATAGTAGTGCTGGACCTGCTCACCAGTTTGGGGGATGCCAGTAGCATTGGTGAGATCATAGGCGAGATGGTTCCAGGCCTCCGCTTTATATTATGAGCCCTGTTACTGGCCCTGCAGCAGTCTCTTGTCATGGCTTATTATGAGGAGTCCAGCCATGACCCTGGACTCCATGATGCCCCAGCACTGTGCCGTAAAGTGTGAACCCTCACCTACACCCAGCCATGGTTCCTGCACAGGTTGAACTATAACAGGTACTGGCTGTGTTCCCACCTGTATTGTTTAAATAAGGTCATATTCTTGCCCTTTGCCATCATTGGTCAATTTTGTAAGTGTTGAGCACAGCTTAGCAGTGCGCAAACCCGGTAAGCCAGTTTTAGCAATACTTAAATGGGAGATTGTTGAGCACTGCTTAACAGTGCGTAAATATGCTTAGCTAGCTAACTGTTGCTTAGCATTCACATCTAAGCATTGCTTAAACTGACTAAGCATAGCTGAGCACTGCTAATCATTGCTCAGTTTTAATTTTTAAAAATTTTAAAATAATGACTTCATTTAGTAAGTGTGTATGATTTACTTTACATGATGTCCCTCTATGTGCTCTCATTACATTACCAAGGGGTGTGACTATACTGTATGGGACATGTGTATGCATGGGTGGTTTCACATGTTATATGCACTCACACATCAATTGTAGACCAGTTACACTACCCTGGTTGACAAATACCACTTACTACATCATTTCCAAAATAAAAAATTAATACTGCTTTCATATGTAAAAATAAAGTGCCAATGTTGGTACCCGAACAGTGAAACTCTGCATACAAAGCCAGGACTCTAACCACTTTGCTATCCTGTTGCTAGGACTTTAGCTGTATATGTTTATTTATCTCCTCAGTGGGTGTTTAAGCAATGCTGGGCAGAGGGCCATAATGCACATGCCCTCTCAGCTATGCTTAAACATACCTTAGTATGGAAAAAAATGTTATTTATTTATGGCCTTGTACAGCTTTGTTACTCTAGGAGGTTGACAGGTATGTGATGCAGGCATCTGGGCATTCTGCAGATACCTGTACAGTTGAGGGCTTTGCCCATACAGCACTTTCAGATGGCAGACATTTGTGTTTCAGTCTTCATACCCTTAAGGAGGTCCGTGCTACTGATAACCTTTTATTCTATCAGCTTTTGGGTTTGTCAGTATAATATTTAAAATGTGTCCCTATTTTTGTGGCTTTGTCACCCCATCATTTATGGCTTTGTACTGCTTTATTGCTCTAGGAGGGTGAGAAGTATGTGAGGCAGGCATCTGGGTATTTTGCAGAAACCTGTACAGTTGACAGCTATGGCCGTATGGCACTTTTACAATGCAGGTCGTGTGTGACCTGTCACATACTCCCTGCATTGTTTCTTGCTCCCCTAGCTATTTCAGTGTCCATGGACATTGAAATGCTCATTTATTTTCATTTCAGTGTCTGCAGACACTGAAATACTTTTAAAAACTGCAGTATGGCACTTTCTGAGTGCAAGGAGCATGTTGGATGTGTGTGCACTGCTTAGACATGCCCCCTGCACTCGTTTACTGTTCGTGTCCATTTAGCCTTAACAGCAGTATGCCTTCATGAATATGCAAGGCGTGTGCCTGTTAAAAATAAGGCTACATGGACACAAACCACTCTGAGCAGGAATATCACTATTCCTGCATGGAGTTTATTGAATCCAGGGGTGTGTCCTTTCCTTAGAATTTATGTTGCAATGCCCTGTGGCTTACCTGGGGGTCATTGGCATTTTAGTGGGGGGGGGGGGGTTGGTTATTATAAAGGAGTCAGTTACATTCTATAGTTGCCTTTAATCTTACTATACAGATTCTGTTAGATATGCATCTATATAACTATAAGGATGCTTGAATTGTAATCTTCTTTCCATAACTTTGGTAATGTACAATGTGATTGGACAACCATTTCTTATTACTTACAGATTACTTTTGCATTTCTATAGTGCACTGTTTAAACTGTGATACTCCATTATGCACTGAGCTATTTTGAGTATTTTATCGTGCATTTTATTGTGCATTTACATATTACTACATTATCTACAAGTTTTGCACAGATAGCCTAATGCCCAGGATTCCATGAGATTTATGGAATTCCACCTTTATGTTTGCCATCTAGAAAAGTCTATTGCTTCAGATCACAGAATTAAAATGATGAAATGCTACACAATGCAAAAAGTGTTCAGACATATCATAGAACACATCAGAGATCAATGAAATAATAGGAACACAATGTTGTGTGAACTTATTGAATAAGGATATATTTTTATGACTGAAGCACAGTTTTACTAATTTTGAAAAGTACAGGAAATAAACAGTCTTTCGCATCTGCTCAACTAGAGTGCTTAGTTTAAAGTTTTCATTATTGTCAATAAATGAAGTTTCATTACATTTTAACCATGTTATCTGTTTACTTATTACCTTTATCTATCTATCTATCTATCTATCTATCTATCTATCTATCTATCTATCTATCTATCTATCTATCTATCTATCTATCTATCTATCTATCTATCTAATTTAGGTCACTACCGTCACTGCTGATCCTTACTCCCTTACACATTTGACTCATTTTCAGATTTAGAGAAGAGGACAGCATTACTATTCCCAGGAGAATATTTTTTTTTCTTAATACACAGGTTTAAAAAGCTTTGCAAATATTGGAATGCCCCTAACCAGATTACAAGCAGATCATCTCATGGTCTCATAAGTGTGAGTGCAATGTGTCTTTCTGTCCTTCTGTCTGTTGTAGACACTAAGTAATGTGTACAGATCCAGGGGATCCATCTCTAGTATCCATCTGCAGCAAACATTCACAGCCCATCATCTTACAGAAAGGGACCTATCATTGGCCACTTGACCTCCCTGCCATCCCTCCAGTGCCTTATATGTTAGTTAGCTACCATGACACTGTCCCACTGAGCCAAGAGGGGCCTTTAAAACAGCTTTGATATCACTAATAAGTATATAAAATCAACTTTTTAAGGACCATCCTTATTAACTGTTGTTTATGCACATTCATGTTAATTTTACCATATGTGATGGCTATCTAAGTTAACGCGTTTTCATTACAATAGATTTAGTAATTTAAGAATGAGTGCAACATGGAAGGAAGGAAGGAAGGAAGGAAGGAAGGAAGGAAGGAAGGAAGGAAGGAAGGAAGGATGTGTCATCTTTTTCTACATGTGTATTATTTTATACCCTTCTCCCCCCTGCCCTCATCAGTTGTTATCACATGATTACAGGAAAACAATATTGAGAAAAATGCACTGCTCAGGCATAACATAAAGGAACAATGCAATGCTTGAGCATAGCACAAAGGAACAATGCACCACTCAGGCAAAGCCCAAAGGAACAAATCACCACTCAGGCATAGCTCAAAGGAGCAATGCACCATTTGGGCATAGCACAAAGGAACAATGCACCACTCAGACATAGCACAAAGGAACAAGCACTGCTCAGGCATAGCACAAAGGAAAAATACACCACTTGGGCATAAAACAAAGGAACAATGCAATGCTCGAGCATAGCAGAAAGGAACAATGCACCGCTCGGGCTTAGCACAAAGGCAAATTTAGCACTGGTTGAATACTTTAAGCACTTCCACTTTCCTTTATGAAAAGGAGAACAGAACCACTGTTTTATGGAAAAAGAGAAGCAAGACACCGGAGATCGGAGACTGAAATTAAAAAGGAGCTACAGTGCTAAGTGCTTACTAGAAAAATGAGTGCAGAGTAACTTAGAATATTTAAGAAATATATTATTGTGCATTGCTCATTTACATAAGTCTGTTATAAAGCAGATAAGAAAGGGCCAGGTTGTTATAAAGTGAATAAGAAAGGGAAACCATCATATTTTAGTTTATAAAATGATATTACCAGTACCAAACAACTTTTTAGGATTTCAAGAATGAAAAGAAATATAGCACCACTTCAAGAGAAAATAGAGTAGATGTATACATATGTATTTTATACAGAAAATCATAAGAGAAATCTATGCCAAGAAGATTAAATTAATCTAAGAATTGTATTTATTTAGTTTTGCTTTTATCTGTCTACCTCTCTATTTACCTGTTTTGTCTATTGGTCTGTCTATTTCACTCTGTCTGTTTATTTACTTTTTTCCTGTTTTGGAAACCCATACAACACTATGTCTGCCTTTGTTGCTTCACTGAACACTGTTAGATTGATCCAGCACATTGTTGCCTGCATGTCCTCCCTGCGTGCATGTGGGTTTCCTCCGGGTGCTCTGTTTTCCTTCCACGTTTGAAAGACATGCGTCTGGAACATTTCTCCCCAGGCCTCCACTGAAAATTGGCTTAATTTCAAGTCTGACTTTCTTGGTTAACAAATGTTAAATAAAATAAATAAATAAAATGTATACTGCCGAAAACGTAAAATCTCGAGGGCTCACATGAGCGAAAATGCAGATATTCGATATTCCTTTTTTTGGATCGCAGTACAGTGGACATCGTGATATTTGCCCTTTCCTCACTGTAGTGCGATCTCGGAGTTGGAATATATATTTAGCGGGGGGGGGGGTGGCTGGGAGGTGCAGCCCCCCACAATAGCGATTTTGAGTACCTGCATATTCGCTCATGTGATTTTAGTGAGTGCTCAGGATTTTAAGTTTTCTGCTTTATAATATAGACCCCAATGCTAGACTGATTCAACAATATGACTCTCTTGAGCTGCTCCATGCCCAGCTAACCATAGGAGCAACCCCTTATCATATCCTTGCTAGCTACAGATCCCCTTACATGAGTCTAGAAAACCTTACCTCCTACCTAAACCTACTGAAGTCTCCTAACATTCAGTCTAACACCATACTAATGAGTGACTTCAACTACCCCTTCATAAACTGGAAGACTTATATGACTCATAGTTCACTTCTCAGAGGTTTGTGGACTTCAATCAATGCAAAATCCCTGAAGCAACTAGTTAGCTCTGCAGCTAGAGGTACAAATATCCTAGACCTAATACTCACAAAAATGGAGGGTTGCTGCTCTCACCCATGCATTAATGCTTCCCTGGTAATATCTGATCACAAAATTACCTCCTTTAGTATTAAAACTCACCTAGAACCCCCATCAAACTCCAAACATGTCAAGAATTTTTTTAAGGCCAGTTACCACAAACTAAGTGACAAGTTATTAAACTTCCAAGACCCTCCAAACCCAAATGACACTGAGGCCTAGTCTGAGCTGTATGCAAAAGCACTGTACAACTACATTCATAGCTTCATAAAGGAGGCAGTACTTATCCAAATCAAACTTAAGATTACTAGCAAAAATAAACCAACCCGGAGGACCATTAGCATAAATAAGCTATTCAAGAAAAGGAAAAAAAAATCCTCTCCAAAGACAAAAAGTAACAGACAAAACATTGCAAAAAGGCAGTCACCAGTCTAAACAAATTAGAGTGCTGGTTAAATCTGCCAAAACAAACTGTGAGGCAAAGATAGCTTCCCAGGTAAAATATAACCTTATGGCTTTTTTAATTATGTTCTTAACCTCAGGGGAAATGCTCAGCAGTGTGCTGCATTAATCATGAACAGCAACACATACGCTCAGCCTGAAACTATAGTAAACCGGCTGGCTGATAAGTTCAGTTCAAACTTTCCCTCATATCACCTCCTACAACATCCACAAAAAAAAAAAAAAAAAAATACCTGCAACCATCTCTCTACCAGTCATTATGAGGAAACAGGTCCTAACCGAGCTTTCTAAAGTTAAAAACACAGCCTCCATGGGTCCCAACAACATTCCAGGATGCTTCTTAAATAGTGTAAAACAGAGTCTATCAGGTTCACTAGAAACCCTGTTTGACCATAATCTCCAGGCAGGCTTTGTTTCAGAAAAGGAATGAAGGACTGCAATAGTCATCCCTCTCCACAAGGGGGCCCCATCAACTGACGCAGGGAACTACAAACCCATAAGCTTGACCAATCTTATCTGCAAGGCCATGGAGAAAATTATAATGGACCTAATCAATAACAGCATAGGAACACTTCAAATACTGGACCAGACCTAATTTGACTTTGCAAAGGGAGGTCTTGCCTTGCCAATCTGGCATACTCTTTGAGAAAGTCATTAGGGCCTTGGATAAGGGTAAAATGGTACATATCTCTTATCTGGACCTAGCCAAAGCTTTCAACACAATTCCCCATTTGGGGATCATAGATAAACTTACTGAGTTAGGCATAAACCCCTAAATCGTCAGATGGATAGCCACTGGCTCACTGACAGGACACATTGCCCAGATAGGTGAATCTACTTACAATAAGAAACCTGTTATTAGTAGTGTCCCACAGGGCTCAGGGTTGGGACCTCTTCTGTTTGGTATTTACTTCTGAAGTGAAGGCAAATGTTGGTGGAATCTGGCTGACCAAATTTGCCAATGATAGTAAGGTAGGAGCAATCACTGAATATGCAAATGATGTAGACATCCCACAGACATGCCTAAAAAATGACAAACCACTGGTGCCAAAACCATGGTCTGAGACAAAATGCTAAAAAATGATTAATCACACTCTTTGGTAAATCATATATCTGCAAATTATAATACTGATAGAACATCCCTAAAAGTAGACCCAGTGATGAGGGACCTAGAAACACAAATAGATAGTAACCTACACTTTAACCACCAGGTAGCTATGGTAGTGAAGAAATCCTTCTGTGTGACTCAACTTATAAGTAATGGCATGGCATCAACATCAAAGGAAGTCATAGTGCCATTGTACTCAGCTCTCATCAGGCCCATAATCAAGTACAATGCTCCCTTCTGCATGTACCTAACCAGGCACGTACGCCAATTAGAGTGGCCACAGAGGTTTCTCACTAAAAAAATAGAAAGCATAAGTAGCATGTCTTATGCAGACTGACTAATGGCACTATCCCTTTACTCCATATCATATCATTTATTAAGCAGGGAATTATGCCTGACCTACACAGCATTCTCTGATCCAGCACTGATAAAAAATGTTACATATTCATAAGAAAAATTATGTGAGGGTTATGCATCCCATGGTTGTGAACCTTATTTGTGATTCTAACAGAACTTGCTGGAGATACACATTTGTATCCCAAAGGCCACCTCATCTATGGAATAAACTTCTCATCTTTATAGAACAAAGGCGTTTCCCACTCTCTTCCAAAAAGAATTTGGATAAATGGATGTGGACCATAAATTCACTCCCTGTGTACTGCCCATGACCCTTTTGGACAGAGGCAGTTTGTAAAATGGCTCAGGCTCCAACATACTAGGACCAACTACCATGATACTACCCCACACCATATCTGGGAAATTAAAATATAATATTATCATATGCTGGGTATTACTGGCTATGCTTGTAAAGGGTCTTGTACCATTAGCCTATAAAACACCTATGAAACAATGAACTTATGAAAACCTGAATCCCGCAGCATCTAACATTTGGATGAAGCTTCTTTACTGAGGACAGTCTTGCAATGCTATAACACAACAATGAAACCTCACTTCACCAGCTGTTTTGAGAGGAAGGTTTGTTACATCCCATTACTTTGCCATCTCTTGCAGTTCTACTGAGATTGTTTTCTTTCCCTGCTAATGCCTTTAGCTCTGCCACTGTGTTGTCTAATGAGAGTATTGCTGAAGCAGAGAATTCAAGTGAAGCCCTATAATACATATGCTGAACCTTGGCTGCAATGCAATGCAGAATACTGCCTGGCAGAAGCCAGCACTTGACATGACACATTGCTCCTCCATCAATGTTTCCCACCTCTATTTCCTGGATGCTACACATAACTGAAACAATTTTAGCTATGTCTCCCTCACTGGGATGGAAGCCTCCTGGTATCTGCTATTCACTCTTCATCAATCAACTGGATTCTCCATTGTCACTGTTACTAATTGAACACAGATGTTCTGGGGTAAATTCATGTTTTCTCCATCTGTGCCATAAAGAAAGTTCCAGATCCAAGTGTATTAAAATGTGTCCAAGAAGGGATTCTACTCATATCTGGGAATATCAGTTCTAAAGGTTCTGAGCAGCTAGTTACTACACAGATAAATAAAGATAATTATCATATTCTGGACTGTATTTCTGCATTGTTACATAATTGCTTTGGACATTTATACAATAATACAAAAAAAACTAAAGACAAATATTATATCCTTTGCAGCATTCACTGTTTCTATTTACAGATATATATATATATATATATATATATATATATATATATATATATATATATCTATATATATATATATATATAGAGAGAGAGAGATGTATATATAGAGCTATATATGTGTGTATATATATATATATATATATATATATATATATATATATATATATATATATATATATATATATATATACACACACACACACACACACACACTGACATACTCCAATTTCTTTTTAAAAGGAAATTCAGTGGTAGCTCAAAAACTCTTAGTGCTTCAAGCCAGGAAATGCAGTAAATTAAAAAAATAAGGTACTACATGAGTAGCAGCGAATAAAGGTAACTTAAAATTAGCTCAACTTCTTCCATTACTGTTTCAGTAAGAAAACTGACTGCTTCCCATCTGCTCAGAGGCTGAAGTCATAACAATAAGGACATAGTAACACAATTTTTATTGATGTTTCGATAAAACATTGGCAGCGGTATAGATCATAAATCAATTGGAACAATCTTGCCAAATAACTTAAGTATAAAATATTTTGTGTACTCCAAGTTAGAGGCCTATGAAATTAATCAGTGTGTCTGAATACGTCTAAATGAATGCAAGAAAATGTTATTCTAAATGAATTCTTAATAACAGAATTATCCTAGAAAAAGTATTACTTTTTGGTCATAAATTTGGCATTTTGTGTACCATGAGTTAAATACAAGGAGATCATGGTGTAAAAATAATATGTTAGATGTACACTTTTATGACTAGTAAAATGTTTTTGATTGGTTTGAAACTCCACATAAATCATTGTCATTGTAGTTCTTCTACAGAGCCTCTGTAGGTAATTGATTCTGTCCAGGAGCATCTAGGAGGATTTTATGCAAAATATGGAAAAACTGTCAACAGCTTTAAATAAGTTTTTTTCTATGCTGATTATGTCCATTGTCTACAATGTTATTTAATCAGATGATACCTTCATTTTTAGGTCATAGTCAGACCTTTCTTCTGTGTTGACATCTTTTCAGTTTCTTTCAATAAGTCAGCTTGCATTTTAACAGTGACTTTTTTTCAGGCATGTTAAGTTTCTGAAAATATTGTTGATATGCCATTAATTTTCTAAACTATACAGACAACAGTTGCATTCAGTCTTTAAAACTTTAAATACAGCATTAAACTTGATAAAATAAACATATAATATATGTATGAGCGACACAAGAATTCTCTTAATGTAAATTTAATGCTGTCTTTCAGAATAGGAGAGGAGACATACAGATGAATACATCTATTTATCTTAAACGTGTTTCCCAGATATAACAAATTGTAGGTTTACATGCCATTCCATAGATTATCCAGTCCTGCATTGCAGCCAGTCAAGCATATCACTTCAGTCTGTGCTTGCCCTTGTCATGATATTTCTACTCACATATGACCAAGGAGTTCCTGCTGTCATGTGTTGCTGTTGTGGGTGGTCATTCTTATATCCTCATTGAATAAGAGTGAAATGGGCTTCATACTGTCTCTCAGTGATTAACCCTTCTCTGAGATGCAGTGCCTCAAAATAAGATTAATAAAGTAAGTAAGGTATGGGGAGTAGGGCGCTTGTTCATCTGCAAAGAAAAACACTTTTTATTATTTTTCATATCTGATTATAATATGAGCTGTAGTAGTGAGTACTGCAGTATGTGCTATACGAGCAACAACTGCCAGCAACAGGAACTTGTGATTTTGCTTTGGTTGATTTAAAGAGATGTAATGGAAATAGGATTTTAGTATGAAACCTTAAAATGCATATCTGTATAATTTACTTGTTGTATTAAAATTACCATAAATGTGTATCTCTACATGATCGAGCCTTAAAGTAATAAACTTAAATCATAAGAATGGTATACACATAAAATCTTGAAACAATCTCAAATTATTTCCAGTACAATTTTTGGTGTTTAAAGCACTATTTCAGTAACTGATGGCCAAAGAAACAAATGGGACATGTTTCAGATTCAGCATCATTCACAGGTCTGCACAATGTGCCTATTATCATTTGTTGTAATACTGCCTTAGTTTTCTACTTTTGTAATACACATGACCTCAGTAATGGCAATGACTAACACCTATACTCTCATTTTCACTGCAAAGATTTTTAGATGATCTTGCCATCATGAACTACGTTGTTATAATCAAGCTAATAACAACAGATGGAAACAATGCTCATTCCAGAAACCATTGTTATGCATGAAGACACAGACTTCATCCCAAGTGCTTTTGTATTAATCTACACAACAGACTTTGTAAAACAGACCTATGATGTAAAACTACATGTTGTTGTTGTTGTTGTTGTTGTGTCTTTCGGCTTTTCCTGGTTAGGGGTCGCCACAGCAGAACTCCGGTCCACTAATGATTGGCAGTAGATTTTTACATGCCGAGTTGCCAGCTCTGACGCACAACCTTCAACGAAGGTGCGCCCATTCATGCATGTATCCACACAGAAGAAGCTTTAGCTGAGAATCGAACAGGGCAACGTCTTACTATGAGGCGACAACGCTACTGCAGCACCACCACCGCAGTGCAAACTATTAATTAACTGTGCATCACACTTATTCCAAATCTGTCCATTTATATAAGAATTTTATTTCACATAATGTGGCGGTAGCTATATAAAAAAATCCCCACATTGAAATGCCTTCAGTAATTGCATTTCAAAATATTGATCTTCCACATGTAGAGGATAAAGGAAATAATGCATTCAAGGGGCATGTCTCCCAGTAATTCTATGTCTATTAGTAATGTCCTTCTGAATTCACATATTTTAAGCAGCACTCTTCATTATAAATCCTTATATCTCAATCAAGCAGAATGGACTTTCCATACACTCATGAGTGAGTGAATGAGATTACAATTACTTTTACATAGTTATTGTCAAAATTGAAATGTATTCATGTTTTACATAGATAATTAACAATTATGTTATTTCATCTCATTGAAATATAAATTCTAGACCTGATGGTAACCATTAGTTCCAGATAAATTTACAGGGATAAGGGAGAAAACCCTCAAGTATGGCAATCTTTCAATAGCAATATCAGAAGAGCCATCTGCTCAGCTTAAATGATCAGTAAGGCCATAATGCAAAAATGAATATTAAAAAATATACTTACTGAAATAGTTTAGAAAGCTATTTGAAATATCAATACATTTGGATTTATTAAATAGAATATCAGCAGTATATTATATAAAAATCAGTTGCATTGTTATGCATTTCAGGAGTCTGTTTCATTATATTTCATTGTCCTGCAACAACTGTAACTAGACTTTTTGGATATTGGATTGTTTTTCCTTATGACATGCCTAATGTACAATTGTCAAAAAAAAAAAAAAACTCATAAGTAATTTGTTTTTAGAATGTTTGTCTACTACTGATATTTTTCTATTTTTATTTTAAGGTCACATTATGAATACGGAAAGTGACAACAATGAAAATGTGAAGAATTAGTAATGTTTCTCCCTGTCACTTGATGAATTCTATCTTATTGCTATTCCCATTAACCAAACTATGATACTCTCCAGTGTTGTATTTGTCATTACTCCCTTTTATTAAAATGTTTGCCATCTCTAAAACAAATATCGGTTGTGACATTGCCCATTAGGAAGCTCTTGAAAACTATTTAATGTGACCGCTGAAAAATGCAACAAATGAAGCATCTCAGGGAAATTAGAATCAAGACAATGAATTGACCTCATACTAAATACCTATTAAATATTTAATTTAAAAGCTGCTTGGCAAAGTACTACTCACAACACTGATTAACAGACCACATTAATTTTAGCAAAAATCAATTTTCAAAAAATACTCTGAAAAGTAATTGCTTTCAACAGCAGCAACTAGCAAACTATTTCAATCACTTATGGTAGGCATTACAAAGATCACCTAACCATTGCTATTTCTATGCATGTTCATCACTGACAATGACTAGAATACAGAAATGTGCCAATGTCTACATATACAAATCTAGGGTGAACCAGTTCAGTAACTACTTTTTTCACAATATTTGCACAGTGGCAATTACTTGACCTAGAAGGTATTATTTATATATATATATATATATATATATATATATATATATATATATATATATATATCTATATACACATTGTCAAAGGAAAAATATACTTTAAAAATTATCAAAACACGGTAGGTTCAGGTTAAAGCACTTTAATCTTGCAGCAAGGAGACAAAAACGTGCTAATACAGAGTTTGGCTAACTAGAATCAGGAAATGCAGACATTTTTATACACTTTCTAATTAGACATTGCCTACCAAGCTGACGTAGTGAATCACAAGTTTTGTCATCATCATTTTGTAGTGATTGTTTTTACAATATTCTGCTGGTACTATCAATTTTTATGAGAAACTTCCTAAGAAAAACAACGTGGCCTTGGCTACCACTGGTTAGATATATGCAATGTTACAATTCAAGGTACTATGGCTAATTCGAGCACAAAGCAAGTATAGATTGCAGTTCATTTCTCTAACAGTCCTTTGTCTATGTTATCTCTAACTTCTGCAGCTGTGTATGTTCTCATACTTCGAACAGAGCTGATTGTTTAAAATCATTACATTTTAGAATATAGCATTGTTCATTCATTTCTTCCTGACCTAGCAGATAATCACCTGCTTCTCAAGTACATTTCCAAAAGGCATAAGCATGAATATTGCTGAGCTAGCAATTACTAGGTCAGAGGGCATCTTGCAAGTTTCAGAAAGCACACTGCAGTTTCAAAAAGCATCTTTTCAGTCTCATATGAAATTCAACTGTATATAGAACAGTGCATATAAAATAGAATGAAAAACATGTTAACTTATTTAGTTTCTAATTAGCATTAAGCATACACACATTAATACATATTTTTCTGACATTTCCCCCCGCTAATACTTTTTAATTCTATATTCAAAAGAATAAACAGTTTGCTTCTTCTCCTAACCTCTTCCATTCAGGATTTGCAGTTAAGAAAGTCATTCAGTTTAAACTTATGAAAGTGTTTCACATTCTAACAATTCTTCAATTTCAGTACTTTGATACAAAGTCTCAGAAACTGATATATCTATACATTATTTGATTAACTTTTTCATGCAGGGAATACCACAACAAATGCATGCTCCTAATAGGAGTAATCCCACACAAATGGCAATCAGGATGTTCATTAGGATGGAACCCCACCCTCCAAACAAATTCTGAAAAAGTCCGTCAGAGGGTTTGGGCTTGGTTTGGTCATGGCCGACACTTGCTGTATCACCTAAAGGTAGTCGTTTATCTCATGTTGATGATCAGGTATATATGCACAGCACTCTTCTTTGATTAAAGCACACATACCACCTCTTGCCGCTAGGGTGAAGTCAAGAGCCATTCGGTTCTGGAGCACTACAGTTCTCATAGCATTCAGTTCATCAGTTATCAATTCAAGAGCAGAAAAAGTTGCATTACTCTTTACTTTGAGAAGTTTAGACAGTTTTCACAGCTCCCAAATCGATTTCACTGTGCCATATGCAGGTAATATGCCTGCCCATGATATGACAGCATCACTCAAGTCCATGTGCGTCAGTTTGGTACCCACAGTATGATGGTCTTTCCAGCTCACCTCAATCTGTCCCACTGGATTTTCAGGCTTCCTGACAGCTTTCTTGGCCACATCTCAGGTATTTTGAATATTTCCCTGAGGCAAAACTGCAGTGTGTCGTATGGCCAGGACCAGGTACCACAAAAAACAACTGCCGGACCAATTCTCAGGTAACCATTTATATGCTTTCTTACCACACACAAAATAACAATCCTCTACCTTAGTAGTTACTTTGTTATGAAATGGCTGCCCTGCATGAAACATTTTCCTATCTATTACAGATAGTTGTTTAAAAAGTACAGGATTACGTTGCACTTGTTCAATAGTCTTATGCATGGACTCAAGAAATGAGTCATAATTTGAATTACAAGCTGTACCCATTTTGTTTGCTTTGGTATAACATTTGTAATGTACAGTCACATTGCACATGCTCCAACCCACTTGAATTGTGTCATTCTTATAAAAACATACAATTCCCTTTTGTGTCACAGGCAAATACAGTGCTACCTTATCATATGCTTTAATAGCTACAGTGTCATAAATCAAATGTTCCCAGGTCTCATTGACTCCTAGGGGGACTGCAGTCATTAATAACCCCCATATGCTGTTGGTATGGCTGTGCAAATCCAGCAGTTCGAAACATTAAAAGTCTCAACATACACACGTGTAATTGCCTGATAAGTGTTAAAGTTTGGGTGTCAGTCTATGGTCGGCTCATCACGTTTAATCAGTTCAACTTTTGTGGCAGGAAAAAGGAAAGGCCACAACAAAAAGATCAATGTTATCAGTATAGCTACCAGAATAATTATGCAAGTTTTCTGAGGTTGTTCTGCATCTCTGTTTGCTCTATACCTGGTCATTTTGTTCTCGTTGTACAGCGGTAACAAGGTTTTTGTCCAGTTCAAAGTTCTTAACCAGTTTACAGTGTGTCAAATGAATCCAGGATGCTCACTCCGCAATCTTGACTGCATTGGGTGTCGACAGTAGTACCTGGTACAGCCCTTCCCACTTCGGAGAACTCTAGTTTTTTCTCCTCACCACCTTCACCCAGACCCATGCACCTGAGGCTACTGCTGCTTCCGATGGTCTTGTTTGCTCTTTATCTGAAACAGAATTTAACTGCAAAAGTTTGTTATTCAAAAATCGCCTCATATACCCTGCAAGTGAACTGTCAGCCTCCTGCTCTACAAGCATGAGAGGTTTCCATTGAGGTGTATAATATGCCCTCCCAAGCAGAACTTCAAAAGAAGTTAACCCTTTTGCATTTGAAACAGTTCTCATGCTCAACAGTGCCAGAGGTAAACAGTGCACCCAATTCTTTTGTGTCTCACTAATCAATTGTCTAAGCTTGTTTTTCAAAACTCCATTATGCCTGTCTACTAATCCTGCAGATTGGGGGTGGTATGCACAATGATTTTTCAGAGAAATCCCAAAATAATGGCTAAGTTGTTGTATAGTTTGATTTACAAAGTGTGTGCCATTGTCACTGTAAATCTTTTCCGGTATGCCAAATCTAGGAATAATTTCTTTAACGAGGACTTTTGCAACAGTAGCTGCATCTGGATTTTTAGTTGGAAAAGCTTCCACCCATTTGGAAAACATATCTATAATTACAAGGCAGTACTTCTTATTTTCACATTTGTTCAGTTCTATAAAATCCATACAAATAGTATGGCACAGATACGGTGGTACAGGAAAATTCCCTTGCTTGGGTTTCAACGCCCCTTGTGCATGATGCTTGTTACAAACATGGCATGCTGCACAAAAAATTTTTGTGTAGTTTGTAAATCCATACATCGTAAACACTCGATTCACTAACTGTACCATCCCCCCTGTTGAGACATAGCACTGCCCATGGCTCAACAAAGCTGCATATCTAAACAAGTTAGATGGTAAAATCGGTTTGTTTTCTTTGGAGATGTACGGTCCCTTCTCAAGGATTGCTCCTCATTTTATCCACTTCTGTTTTTCTACATTTGTAGTAAGTGTCTGCATTGTTTTTAACATTTCTAAGTCTAAAATCTCAGATGGTTGTAATTCCTCACTCAAAAAAAAAATTCTGAAGCTGAAGCTGCTTGTTTTGCAGCTGTATCAGCCCTCACATTACCTTTTGAAATTCTATCCTGTTGCTTGGTATGAGCTACGCATTTGCAAATAGCTACTTTCTGAGGTAACTGAATAGAGTCTAACAAGTCTAAAATAAATTGCGCATGGTTAATTGGTTTACCAGTAGATATTATCATTCCTCTATTTTTCCACTGCTGTGCAAAAACATGTACAGTAGAAAAAGCATACTGACTGTCAGTAAAAATGTTTACTTTCTTACCTTTTGCTAAGGTACATGCCCTTGTCAAGGCAATCAATTCTGCTGCTTGTGCAGATAAGTTGTGTGGTAAAGACTTTGCTTCTAAAATCTCGGTATTAGAAACTACTGCATACCCCACTAGATTCTGTCCTGTAGGACCCCTCCTGCACGAGCTGTTCACATAGAATGTCACCTCGGCATCATCCAAGGGAACATCTGTAAGGTCTTTTCTAGGTAGTGTCTTTTGCTCAATCTCCTGCAGGCAGCAGTGTGGTTTACCATCTGCAGGGGTTGGGAGCAAGGTTGACGGATTCAAAGTTGTGCATTGTTCAATTGTCATATGAGGTTGGCTCAACAGTATAGTCATACAGGAAAGATGTCTAGCAGGAGAAAGATATGCTACTTTTTCTTGCAGTAAAATATTCGCAACTGCATGAGGCACTCTCAATGTGAGAGGGTGGAACAATACTACTGAGGCTGAAGACTGCACTGCCATTGCAGCTGCGACTACTGCTTGTACACAGTGGGGCAAGGATCGCGCCACTGGGTCTAACTGTGATGAATAGTAAGCTATGGGGCGTTGTTTGTCCCCATGCTGTTGTGTTAACACTGATGTCATATAACCTTGCTTACAGTCTACAGTTTGGAAAAATTGCTTATGATAGTCTGGTAATCCTAAAACTAAGGAACAAGCTATCAGTTGTTTCAGTTTGCAGAAAGCTGATTCTGCTTCTGGTGTCCACTGTAATAAATCTTGTGCTGCCATCGGCTTTTTGAATATCAAGTTAGTCGGTGGAGCAGATTCCAAAGCATAGTTTGGAATCCAACTCTGACAAAAGTTAGTAGTACCCAGGAAGGACATCATTTCCTTCTTGGTAGTTTGTTTAAGTGCTTGTAATATTGCTGTTTTTCTGTCTTCATCTAATATTCTGCCTTCTTTGTATATTACATATCCCAGGTATTTGACCTGTTTTTTCCAAAGTTGCAGTTTGTTTTTGTTTACCTTGTGTCCTTGAGTGGCTAAAAATTGTAATAATGCTATGGTATCCTCTCTGCATTCTTGCTGGGTGGGGGCTGCCAGCAGAATGTCGTCTACATAAAGTAAAATCTGACTGCCTTTCGGTGGGATAAATCCCGCCAGGTTACTTGCCATTTCTTGTGCGAATATTGTTGGACTTCCACAATATCCCTGTGGTAGTCTCGTATATGTATACCGTTTCCCCTGAAATGTAAATGCAAACCAATGTTGGCTGTCTAGGTGTATCGGTATTAAGAAAAATGCATTGCTTATATCTACCACAGAAAAATACTTTTGTTGAGGTTTCAAATCATTCAATAATGTGTGTGGATCTGGTACCATAGGTGCCCTGGGTATAACTGCATCATTTACAGCTTGTAAATCTTGGACCATACACCATTCTCTGTTTGCTTTCCTAACAGGAAATAAGGGTGTATTACATGGTGAATCAGAAGATTCTGTTAAAACTCCTTCCTTAAGTAAGCCTGCTATTATAGGTTTGATTCCTATTTCTGCATCCTTTCTTAAGGGATACTGTCTCTTTTGAGGTCTAAATGCTGATTTTGGCATGATAGTAACTGGTCCTGCTGTACGAATAAGTCCTACATCTGATTTCCCTGTTGACCAGAGAGTCTCTGGTATGTCTCATAAGGCTTTTTCCTCTTCCTGTAGTAAGAGTGCTACTCAGCTATCCTCACTTGCCTGTGAGTGCACAGTTGGGTGGGTCTGTGTTATCCAATTTAATTTCTGCTTTTGTACTCCTTGTTCAGAGAGTTCTAACTCTGTCTGTTTTTCCCACCTTGTGACTTTTTCTCCTAGGTCTACCCACTTCAAATTTCTATCTTTAGTTAAACTTACATGTGGTAATCGATTAGATTTGTAAAGTGCTAGGAATTCCTGGGGCAATGAACAACTTACTACACTGTTTCCTTCTGTGTCCCAGTACACCAATTTCGTAATACTAACCTATTAGCATGGTTTCTAAACAGTTCTTGCTCATATTCTTTATCAGGTCCTGGTCTGTTACAGTAATATAGAGTGCAATGCAACAAATGCTGTTTATCAGTGTCAAGGGAGGGGGATTTACTGATGGCTACATTCATCAGTTCTTCAGTTACTGCCCCTGGACCAGTCGTAACTAAGTCCTGGCTGTACCAATAAAATGTTTCACCCTCCAGTCGCACTACAAAAGTATCCATTTGTAGCTGTGCTTCCATACCCTGCATAGTTGGAACTACGGCTATGCCAAATATCTGCATTAGGTCTCTGCCCAAGAGATTCACTGGACATTTTGCAGAAACAACAATTTTGCTTTTCTGGGTCATCCCTGAAACTTGTTCAGTTATCGCTATGTTGTAGAAAAGTGGCTCCCGATACAGCTGTCCATTAGCTGCTTTCACTAATATGTAGTCCAGTGATTCTGAATTTTTTGGTAGTTTGGAAGGATGTATCAGGGTCCGTGAAGCCCCTGAGTCACACAGGAATTTGACTTCCCTCCCCTCTACCAGAAGTGTAAAGTCTGGTTTTGTGTCTGCTAAGTAGAGCTCTAAGCTCAATAATGCTAAGACCAAAATTTCATTTTCTTCATTATCTATGAATTCATGTACATCCTCTATTTCTTCTGTCACATCCTCTACCCTTTCTATCACATTTGCATTTGTCTTTTCTTGTTTATTCCTATCCAGTAATTCTTGACTGTCATATAGTCATTCCTCACCATCCTTGTCTTCTGTGGTTACCTTTCTATTTTGCCTGCAATCCCTTGCTAAATGTCCCTTTTTCCCGCATTTGAAACATTCACCCCTTTTCTTTCTTTCTTCAAAGTCTTCTGATCATTTATCAGATTGTTTGTTTCCCTGGGTATTTTTCTTACCCTTCTTCCCAGTTTGTACTACAAAGACTTCTGATCCATCTTCTACTGCAAATACTTGAGTTTTCTTTTTCTTTTTGCTATTAAAATGCCTTTTGGCATGTCTTGCATATTCAAGTAATGACTGTAATCTACTTGTACAATGATCTACCATGTGCTTTGTAATAAAGCTGCTAATGGGTGCAATACTGCCTTTTAAAAATGCATTCTTTAGCTTTTGCTCATATGGGGAATGATGTGTTTGATCTTCAGGTACCTGCATTCCACAATAGTTATTAAAACATTCTAATAATCTGGCATAATATCTATCAACAGTTTCACCTTCTTGTTGTATACATTGATTAATGCAAGTCCAATCAGCCCTAGGCTTCCATTTCTCAGAGATTCGGTCTATCATACCTTTCACTCTGTTGTCCAGTTCTGCGTTACTATGTGGGAGTGGTCTAAGCTCTGCATCACAGGGATTCCAGTTGCCACTGATCATGTGCCAATCTGGACCTACGATTTGTCTAACTACTTTCTCTACTTCTTCTCCATTCAAATGGTAACTTAACCTCATGCCTTGTAAGTCTTCTAAGAATTTTCTAAAATTAACTTTTGGATCAGAAATTCCCTCTGTGGCTTTCCGGGTGTCTTCCGGTGTCCACGGTCTATATACTAGAAGAGTTGGATCCTGTCCTGCCTGCCCTGCCTGCAGATTTGGTACTTCTATGAGTGAACATATCTCTTCCTCACTCATAGCTTGTGAATTTTTATTTATTTCATATAATTCAATATCCCCACTCAAGTTGCGTGTTCGAGACCTGGTCTCGATAGGATCTCTGACAAACGGTTTTGATTTTGCAGGAACAGCTGGGTATAGCGAAGGTGGATCAGCTTGTCCACTTGCTTCATATTCTGGTAAGGGAAGTGGAGGGGGCAGAGGAGGGGCTGTTGCTATTACCAAGTTATTATCTTCTTTATCTGAGAACATTGCTTTTGAATTTTTAATCTTTTGTTCCCTGTGGTTTGCTTCCTCAAGCCACCTGTGTGCCCGAGGGACTCCTAATTGTCGTTGCTTTTTTAGCTGACCTTTCACGTCTGTTTTAAGTTGTCTAACAAGTTTAATAAGTGAAGGTTTATCTAAATTACCATCAAATTTGTATTTATCAACCCATTTTGTATAATACTTAACATTATCAGCACGCTGTAATTGCATATATTTCACGTCTTCGGTTAGGGGCGGGTCTCGGGAACTTTTCGTGCACTGATTTCCCATGTTGCCTTAGCTAAGTTAGAAATTGTTACATAACCTTTCTTATCATGTGGTACCACAATTTTGCACCTTTTTACAGTTTATCTAGAATAACTGCCTACCTATTCTGTTTCCCTGATCTATGACAAGACAGCAATCTTTTTGTCCCTGATCTGCACATGCAAATCTCCCTGACAAAACAATACTGTAACAAGTCCCTGATCCAAAACAGAAAAAAGGTAAATTCCTCCTTACCTGAATGTTGACTCGTCCACCAATCCCAGATCAGAAACAGTGGCTGGCCTCTTTCAAACGACAATTCAGTCGGAGGTCTTTGAAGACAAAAGAGCCGATGTGGCCACTTCTCCATATGGGTACATGCCACCGGGCCCAATTCTGACCTGAGCCTAGAGTGAGAGATACTTTCCGGTCCGAAGGACCAAAACTGTCAAAGGAAAAATATACTTTAAAAATGATCAAAATATGGTAGGTTCAGGTTAAGGCACTTTAATCTTGCAGCAAGTAGACAAAAACGTGCTAATACAGAGTTTGTCTAACTAGAATCAGGAAATGCAGACATTTTTATACACTTTCTAATAAGACATTGCCTACCAAGCTGACGTAGTGAATCACAAGTTTTGTCATCATCATTTTGTAGTGATTGTTTTTACAATATTCTGCTGGTACTATCAATTATTATGGGAAACTTCCTAAGAAAAACAATGTGGCCTTGGCTACCACCGGTTAGATATATGCAATGTTACCATTCAAGGTACTATGACTAATTCGAGCACAAAGCAAGTATAGATTGCAGTTCATTTCTCTAACAGTCCTTTGTCTATGTTATCTCTAACTTCTGCAGCTGTGTATGTTGTCATACTTCGAACAGAGCTGATTGTTTAAAATCATTACATTTACAGAATATAGCATTGTTCATTCATTTCTTCCTGACCTATCAGATAATCACCTGCTTCTCAAGTACATTTCCAAAAGACATAAACATGAATATTGCTGTGCTAGCAATTACTAGGTCAGAGGGCATCTTGCAAGTTTCAGAAAGCACACTGCAGTTTCAAAAAGCATCTTTTCAGTCTCATATGAAACTCAACTGTATATAGAAAAGTGCATATAAAATAGAATGAAAAACGTGTTAACTTATTTCTAATTAGCATTAAGCATACACACATTAATACATATTTTTCTGACACACACACACACACATATATATATATATATATATATATATATATTATACATAAACATAAACATATATATAATTTATTTATTTATTGCATTTTTTAACCAGGAAAGTCCACTGGGCCTAGAAAGAGCCCATTTTCAGTGGAGGCCCAGGGAGAAAAGCTCCACAAAGTTACATACAATGAAGTTATTAAGCAGATAAACAGATTAATACAAATAAAGGGTATAAAGTGGTAATATCATAATCATTGTAAGATAAATTAATTACTGGTGTACATAGAATCAAGCATTAGTGTAAATTACTAAAATAGACTTAAATTATCGGCATTAGTTCACTCCAGCACTAATGTAAAATGTGTTTACAGGGAACATAGTAGAGGGAGGAAATTTTCAGGGTGATGAAAGAGGGCTAATTAGGGAAAGAAAAAGGTTAGGTGACAGGAAAGGAGAAGTTTGGGAGGGAGAAGGGAAAGGAAAATAATAGTAATGAAAATATTTGATGGTGAAGTCATAGGGGAGATACGTCAGGTGTTGGAATTGTTTATTTGGGTGCAGGAGCATAGCCATTGAGAGAAGAGATGTAGTTTGAGGGATTTTTTGAAGCAGGCAGGATTACTATTAGGTCTGAGTGAGGGGGGAAGATTATTCCATGACTTGGAGACATGTAGGAATACAACATTTGGCCACCTGAGAGCTTGGGTTTCTCAACAGACAAAAACATTTTGTTTTCAGACCTGAGGTGTCAGTTATGATGGTCTATAGTTAGTATAGAGGAGAGGGATGGGCAGGTTTCTGGGTGATAGATTAGCTTGTGGGCTATGGTTAGCTGTAGAAAAGAGAGATAGTGGGGGAATTCTAGCCAATTTAGTTGATGCAGAGAGGAACAGTGATGAATGGAAAATTTTTCATTAGTAGCAAACTTAGCAATTTTGTTGTAGCAAGAGTCAAGTTGCTCTCAAGGAGGACTGTAGATTGGTGAGGATGGGAGCACCATATAGCAGAGTAGGGAGCAGGAAGGATGAGGCCAGGGCTTTTTTAGCAGGGAGGTTAAGAAAATAGTTGTGCCTATACAGGGCACCTAGTTTCTTATGTTTTTTTTTTTTTTTTTTTTGATGTTGCTGGATATGTGGTTGAATGTTAGTCTATCATTAATGATGACACCTAGCAATTTGATACTAGGGACAATTTCAATAATAGTGTTGGTTTGGGAGCAAATTGAAAAAAGTGACCTGTAAACAGAGTTTGGTTTAGTGGCGGTAAAGATTAACAGTTTAGTTTTATTGGGGTTGTGGGCTAGATGGTTTTGGGACATCCAGGTTTTTGTGCAGGAAAAGGCTTCTTGGGTGAGATGCTGTAGTGCAGTGGGAGATTTAGAAGTGCAGATGATAGTGGAGTCATCTGCATAATGGGTAAGAGTACTGTGGGTAAGAGTGGTATGGAAGCTATTTACAAATATGCTGAATAAGAGGGAACCCAGTACAGAACCTTGAGGGACACCAGTATTAGTATTTAAGAAAGGGGAATATGCGTGTTGATAAGTTGATAACGTGATGGATTGGTCAAAGAAATATGAGTAGCACTTTTTGTTTATGTTGTTTTCGGAGTTTTAAATTTCTGGTCTTTTGCAGTTCTAGCTAAGTTGTCTGGGTAATGTGAAATTCATTCATATGAGTTTTCTTTATATATATATATATATATATATATATATATATATATATATATATATGTATAGTTTATACTGAAAACCTTGAAACTGCATTCGTCGACCGGCATGTGGTCGACTTGCAGTTTTTTCAAGTGGGCAGAATGTCGAACCCAAATTAATCAACTTCACTGCAGTGAACATGTTGTGTAAGATGAGCATTTGGGTTCCTCAATATGTAGGGGGATCACAGTTCATTGAGGAACTGAGAATTAGCCCATTTCCTCACTCTAGTGCGATCTTGGAGTTGGCATATTTAATGTGCCGGGGCGTATGAGGGCACAGCCTTATAGTAGAATTAATGTACTGTTGACTGTAAAGTTTAACAATATGTTAATGCACATAGCAGGAGGTGAGTGACATCACCTCCTGCTATATCAAATACATCGAACCATGGTTGTAGATGTATTCATTTTTGCTTTGGTTTACTTTTCAGCATTCTAAATTCCACATTTCAGGTCGACATTCTAAATGCACACCAAAGTCCTGGGAACATATGCCAAGCAGGAACTTGCTATACCAAATAATTCTTTGACAAATGTTCTCCTTGAGCAAAAAAATTCTCCTGAAGCAAATCTTGTAGAATAAAAACACAGCTTTATTACGAACATGCAGTAGGTAAGAGCTTTCATGGGACTACCTCCCACTTCATCAGACCATTGCAATAGCAGTACTATCCACTTATTTATAAGGCAAATTAAATTGGTAATACCAATTAAATAGTAATTACCCATTCATTTTAAAGATATATTCATCTCTACTTGAATCACTTGCATTGTTTCTATTTAAACATTACTAATATACAAGTATATAAAAGATATAAAATACATACATAAAAATAATAAAATGAATCCTTTGTTTCCCATGTCATACTTCAATTTCATCCTAAATATGCACCATTATGTTATAAACTTCATAACTTTGATTTAACATACATGGTTAATACTACTACTAACATAATTCCTATTAATACTGGGTCTCATTAACATAGAGACCTGTTTTTTAGTATAGGCTTTAATGGTATCCTGTCATTTAGTCCCTTACCTCTGTTGCCTCTTAACCTGACTATCCACCTTACTTCTGACATTTCTGTTTTGTTGATTATTTCTCACCCTCTACCATTTTCACTAACTACTTCAATGGCCATAAATCTAAAATTTTGTGTGGAACCCATTTTCAACACATGTTTGGCCAAAGCATTAGTTTTATCTAACTTCCTGATGCTTAGTAAATGCTCTCTTATCTCCAACATATTTTTAAAAATGTTATGAAGGGGCAAGCATTAAGAATTTCAAGATTACCAGCAGAAGAGACAATATTTGAAAATGAGATAGAAGATTTGAGTGGGAAATTCTTAAAAAGAGGTTATAATCACAATGAAATACAAGAAGTAATGACAGAAGTTAAGACTTTGAGGCCCACAAAGGGCAAACCTTATTTCTCACAAGGAGAGAGTCAGATGATGAGAAAAACAGATATATCCTACTCAGATAAAGTTAAAATAACCACGGATTATATGTCTGATGTTAGGATTATGAAAGATATTGTAAGGAAACATTGGCCTATACTTACAAGTGACCTGCATATAAGAGAGTTGGTTGGAGAAGAACCAGTATTTTGCTATAGAAATAAGAAGTCACTAAAAAGACACCTTTGTTATGCTAGTACAGAGAAGAAAGCAAAAGAAAAAGAAGAACATGTAGGAACAATACCATGTGGTAAGTGTAACCAATTTAAATGGATAGATCATAGCAATAAATTCGAATACCCTGATACAAGAATAGAGTTTACATTTAAAGTTACGGCCACTTGCAGTACTCAAAATATAGTATATTTAGCTATTTTTAACATGTGTTCATCTTATTATACAGGTAAGACGAATAGGGAATTTAAAACAAGGATAAGAGAGCATAACATGCCTAATAAATAAATAGATAGTACTGCTATTGCAATGGTCTGATGAAGTGGGAGGTAGTCCCATGAAAGTGCTTACCTACTGCATTTTCATAATAAAGCTGTGTTGTTATTCTACAAGACTTGCTTAAGGAGAACATTTTTTGCTTAAGAACACTTTTCAAAGAATTATTTGGTATAGCAAGTTTCTGCTTGGTATATGTTCCCAGGACTTTTGTGTGCACTTGATTGCTTGAGGACTTTTTTCTGGGTTAACATTTTTCCAATTTGTTTCTTGGTTCTTGTGAGTGGATCAACATTCTAAATGCCAATATTATATATATATATATATATATATATATATATATATATATATATATATATACATATATATTTTAAATTTTTTTCTTCAGAAGCTCTGGTTAAGCAAGCTGCCCTTTTAGGTCATAGTAACCATATCACAGACATTAGCTACAGTGCTGCTCGTATGCAGGTTATGCAGCTTGACAGGCATTCCATACTGGGTTTATATTCCAATCACATGAATTATATAACAAGCAGAGTAACCACGGAGCAAGGGCTCTAGGTTAACAAGAAACATTTGTTTCAGAAGAAAAAATGTTAAAGGAGCACAGTAAGGCAGTGTTGTCAGTCTGAAGGCTGATCTAGATTTGAGCACAGTTTTTCAGCTCAATATTTCTTTTAATTTCAAGTAGCTCATATTATATTCACTCATCCTGAAGCAACATATACCTTTCAAGTTAAAACCATCAACATTTTCTTAATGCAAAATAGATTAACCTTTGTTTAGGAATTATGGGTATTTGAGACAAAACACATGGATCATAGAAATTCCATGATTCTTATAAGCTTGTTCATAAAACAGTCATGAATTGCCTGTACAGAGGTTTTAGAAACAGTTTTACCAGTATAGGGTGAGTACCATCTGTGATCATAAATCCTTCTTCACAGATGAACAATATCCTTAATTAATGCTATGTAACTCCTTTCAATGGAAATAGGTTCATAGGTAGGTACTAGGCTATTGGCCCTAGGGCCTATATAAGCCTAGCCAAAAATGTACCCTGGCTTTCGCCACCCAAGAAAATAATTTTCCTGTGCCCCTGTCGAGCAGAGCCACAAAATTGATCCCTGTGGTGAATTTCCTATTTCCTATCCAATCATCAAGATTTTTCTTGAAGAGTGCTAATGAGGAGCTCTGTTTGACATAGATAGGTAGTCTGTTCCAGAGTATAGGAAGTCTCTGGGACAGGAATCTATCCCTCCAGCATGTTCTGTTTATTGTAGTGACAAGGTTTAGGTCCCGAGAGCATGTAGCTCTGAGGGATTGGGATTTCTTTAAGTGGAGCATGTCCAACAGCTCTGGGTTTGACATAACTTTGTATGTTAGGCAGAGATCACCTCTGAGTAGGCAATATGCGACAGAGTAAAGCTGGAGTTTTTTGAGACGGTCTGAGTAGGGCATCTGTTTGAGGCCAGTAATCCTCTTTGTGAGTTATTTCTGTGGCCTTTCCAGTTGTTGTAGATGTCTTGTGAGGTACATACCAAAAGGGGCATTGTACTCTATAATGGGTCTAATGAGTGATGAGTAGAGGGGAACAATGACCTCTTTTTTTCTGGATGAGAAACCTTTTGTGATGAGGTGAGCCACGTGGAAGGATTTCCTGACCACTGTGGTGATGTGATTATCAAAGGAGGGACTACTGTCCACCTGTGTCCCAAGGTCTGTTATCACATTTTTGGCATTAAGTAGATTACCAGCTATGCAGTAGTTCATGGATACAGAGTTTTTACCAAAGGGGAGGACAATACACTTTTTGGCATTGAGCTGCAGGTCATGGCTTTGACACCAGGCATCTGTCTCAGTGAGGCCCTTTTGTAGTATGTCCACATTGTTAGGAGTTTTGATTATGGCTCCTAGTTTGCAGTCATCTGCAAACTTTGTTAATAAAGACCTTCTGTGTTAGCCTGTACTTCAGAGAAGTAGATACCAAACAGAAGAGGACCCAGGACTGAACCCTGTGGTACTCCACTTGTCACTGGTCTGAAATCGGATATGGATTCTGCTACTTTCACAGTGTGGGTTCTATCCATGAGCCAGTTGGCAAAACATCTTGTGACATAGGGATTTATACCTACTGTAGTGAGCTTATCTATAATTCCAGGGTGGGGGATGGTGTTGAAATCCTTGGCGAGATCTAGATAAGCAGTGTGAACCACCTTACCCTCATCTATGGCTTTGGTGACTGCTTCAAAGAAGTCAATCTGGTTTAGTTGACATGATCTGCCTTATACAAATCCAAATTGGGTAGGGTCCAGAGTTTGGAAATTACCAATGTCTTTGTTTATGCATTCCATAATTCTAATGGCTGTCCCATGATTGCTTCAAAGGCCATAGATGATTTTCTTTATTAACTGGTGTTTCATAATATATACATATATATATATATATATATATATATATATATATATATATATATATATATATATATATATATAAATATATATATGGGTTACCTTCATTTCATCGAAAGATTATTTGACTGGCACTTATTTGACTGAGACCAAATGACTGAAACTTCATTTCACTGACACTTCATTTGACTGACAGTTCATTTCGCTGACAATTAGTACTGGCAGTGTCTAGAGCACTGTAAGGCAAGTAAAATTAATATGTCCTTTTCCCCACTGAAGTGTGACCTGGAGTTCGTATATATAGTTAGGGGTCGGGGTGGGGGTATAGTCCCCCCACTTACTTTCATGTTAAAGTCTCTGCTTTTGGTTTTATATTGTTTAGTAAAACCAAAGTAAGTGAGATGCTGCATCCCCCACCCTTCCCCCTAACTGTATATACTAATTCCAGGGTCGATCTACTGTGGGGAAAAGGACACATCCTTTTACTTGCCTTACAGTGCTCTAGACACTGCCAGTACTAATTTTCAGTCATATAAACTGTCGGTCAAATGAAGTGTCAGTGAAATGAAGTTTCAGTCATTTGGTCCGAGTCAAATGTTTGTCAGTCAAATGACCTTTCGACGAAATGAAGGTAAGCCATATTTTATATATATATATATATATATATATATATATATATATATATATATATATATATATATATGCATGCATATTTATGTTACATGTACTTTATGAGACAAAAGGAAACATGAATCCTCTAGCAACCATTATTTTGCAAATGATACTCATGGGAGCACACTGGTGCAGCCATTATGCTGTTGCCCTGCAGTGCTTGAATCTGCTGTTGAGATTATTTATTTACTTGTTTGTTTATTTTGTTTATTAGCACAGAACACTGATCCATAGGATGTATTTCTGGCTCAGTCTGGGTTTGCAACATAGTAAGCTGGTATTCACAGAAAAAGTTTGTCTTGAGGTCATACATTATACAAACAAGTGCTATCTTTGGTAATGCAAACTAAATTCAAGATATAAATTTTGTTATTATTAGTGTATTAATATTTTCAATATGTCACAAGCTTTTAAGCACTTCATATGAAATGCATTTAGGAGGTACAGTTTTGTAAGCTAGCTATACTGAGTTTTATTAATTGAAAAGAAGGCTACTTTCTTGCTTACAGGTTGTTTAGACTGAGGTAATTCTAAGGATGTAGGGGTAATGTTTTTCTGAGGTATTAGTGATGGAAGGAGTTGAAATATTTATAGTTATTGTTGAGACAGTGGTGTTTGTAGTCATGTACATTAAGGTTATCTATCAGATGTTAAAGTAAATCAAGGTTTTTAGGGCAGGAAATGCATACGGGACTATGGGACTACACCGACAACCCCCGCCTCTTACCCCCCAACACTCAGACTTGTGAGAGATGCATTTATATATCCAAATTGGAAGCCATGCAATCTCCAGCCAAGACAGGAATAGCTGGTCAAGAGGAGAAGGTCAACAGTTGCACCACACCACATGGCCCTCCAGAACACACACCAGCACTGCCTTCACATAAAAACACAAACCACACACCCACCTTTGTGAAGGCTCTCAATAAAAACCTACCCAAACATCAGCGACCTCCAATGCAAAAAAAGCACTCGACCACCACAACACTAATCACAAGACATATAACTCTCCAAAACAGTGTGCTACTCAAACAAAGCCCTTAAGGCAAAACAGCATGCCCAGCAGACTAGTCATAGGTGACTCGGTAGTGAGGCACACTGATATCCCACTCACAAGGTTGAATAAGGAGACAGTAACAATCAGCTGCTGTCAGGTGCCAGGATCCACCACATAATGCATGCACTCAGGTCCCTCAACAACAGGTACAGACATGACTCTGTCATTGTACATGTGGATGTGAATGACCTGAAACAGATCTCCCTGGACTATAAGAAAAGAGACTCTCCCTGGACTACAAGAAAAGAGACTTGGAGGAGCTCTTGGATTATAACCCAGGTGGGTATAACCCTAGCCCAAAGCAGCATCCACCACCACCCAGAATAATACCACAGTACAAGCAGAAAATGATTGATATCAACAATTGGCTAAGTTTCTGGTGCCATTCTAAGGGGATCCAGTATCTGTCTGCCTGGGATGACATGATTGACAGACCTCAATGCTTTGCCAGAGATGGCCTGCATCTTTCACCCCTGGGCTTCCAGATACTGGCCAAGGCTCTTGTCACCCCTATAGTGCCTTTTTTAGGAGGTGTTCCAAAGACCAAATTACCACCATAACAGCTACAAGTAAATGCAATCTGAGGGTCATGCTGCTCAGTGCTACAAGTCTAAATCTCAAAATGCACTCACTCAAAGCACTCCTTAATATGGAGAACATCAACATTTGTGCTGTAACAGAGACCTGGTTCAAGACAGCAGAAAGCACTCCTGCACTACCACGCTATAACTCATTCCATACCTTTTGGCCCCAGAACTTGGACTGAAGCTCCAAAGGTGGTGGTGTTTCCATATTCATAAAGGATGCACACACCTCCAGACTGGTAGCCAAACATAACACATCAGAGATACTTCAGGTGCAGCTAATATTGGGTAAGACAGCGATTCAGGTTGTAGCCTGCTATAGGTCACCAACCATGTCCCAAGACTCACACTGCATGTTCCTAAGTACCATGGAGAATATTAGGGTCCATCCTAATACTCTGAAACTGGGTGACTTCAACTACCTCTCCATTAATAAGAAAACTACTCATATACCAATACACTTGCCCAATGTTTCCTGGAATTCATTAAATCCAATGCTCAGGAACAGCTCATTTTTACCCACACTAAAGGTAGCAACATCCTTTACCTGGTCATTACTAACATGGGTGACTGTTGCTCTACACCAATAGTCAATGCCTCCCTGGTTAGATCCGACCACAAACTAATCACCTTGGAAATCCACATCCACCCCCCCCCCCCACAAAGGTAACTACCATGAAAAACTTCTCCAAAGCTAATGTTGGGCTCCTAAAAACAGAGGTGGCTAACTTCACAGCACCCATGCAAATGGAGAAGAGTTGCATGACTTCTGAATCATACACCAATGCACTGTACGAATACGTACACAAATGCGTGGATCTCACCATACCCAGAAGAACCAAGATGCTCTCCTCCAAAAAAAGGAAGCCAATCTGATGGTCCCCTACTGTAAACAAACTCTACAACAGAAGGAGGAAACTGATGCAGAATATGGTGAAGTCCCAAGACTGGAAAAACTCCCTTATCAGCCTCAACAAAAAGTTGAGATCCCTCATCAAATCCTCTAAAGCTAGCTATGAAAACAGAAATGAAGAAGATAGTAAAGACAACCACAAGGCCTTCTATAAGTATGTAAAGAATCTCCACAGTTATACCCAAATTTGCTCTGAGCTACAGCACAATAGTACCTCCTATACTGAGCCAACAGATATTGCCAGTATACTGGCTGACAGATTCAGTGCCAACTTTACCCCTTTCACCCCCAAAGGACCAATCGCAATACCAGTAGATTGCCAGCCACCCAGTATTACTGCTGCACAGGTTAAAACAGAACTGTCTAAGGCCAAGAATACAGCTTTTATGGGACCTGACAATAACCCTGACTGTGCTCTACATGAACTACAGAGTGAACTGGCACCTCACCTGTGTGCCCTGTTCAATCACAGCCTCACCTCAGGCTTTGTCCCTACAAAATGGTGCACTGCTACAGTCATCTCTCTCCAGAAAGTAGGAGTGACTACAGACCCTGGGAACTATCACCCCATTAGCCTGATGAGTCTGCTATACAAAGCTATAGAACGCATCACCATGGCCCTAATAAAGAAGGATATAGGGAATCTCCAAACTCTGGTTTGGTTTTGTGAAGGGTAGATCATGCCTGCTCAACTTGGTTTACTTCTTTTAGTCAGTTACCAGAGCTGTGGATGAAGGCAAGATGGTTCATACAGCCTACCTTGATCTGGCAGTTCTATATTATAACAATAAATGATCAAATGATCGAACGTTGTTATATCAAACTCAAAAGTTCGAATTCACAACACATCGCACTACCAGAACAGTGATTTTTTTTCCCAGGGAAAAAAATTGCTGTTCCCAAAAAAAAAAAAATACATTCAAACATTACATAAAGTGGGGGGTCCCCCCCACACCCCCTGACATGGGGGGCTATGCCCCCCACATCCCCTACTTAAATATACCAACTCTGAGATCGCACTACAGTGCCAAAAATGGCAAAGTGACGGAAGTGGCCAAGCAACTTCTTTCCCAGGGAAAGAATTTGCTTATATGTCGCTTCGTCATTTTGCATTTTCGACATTTGAAGTTCGACCAGGACGCATTTGACAAAATGCGTCTTCGGTCTTCTGATAGGAACCTGATCTGGCCAAGGCCTTTGATACCATTCCCCACTCAGGGATCATAGAAAAACTCACTAAGCTAAGCATCAACCCCTATATCACTAGATGGGTTGCAAACTGCCTCACAGAAATAACCCACAGTGTGAAAGTAGCCTACTCCAAGTTGGACAGCCAACCAGTCATGAGTAAAGTCCCACAGCATTCGGTCCTGGGTCCTCTCCTTTTTGGTATCTACTTCTCTGAAGTCCAGGCCAAAACGAAAGGACTCTGGCTGACAAAGTTCACTGACAATTGCAAGTTGGGACCTATTATTAACTCCCCAAGTGATGTTGACATCCTACAGAAAGGCCTCACTGAGACCAATGACTGGTGTCAGAACCATGACCTTAAGTTGAATGCCAAAACATGTGTCGTCATCCCCTTTGGGAAAAACCCAGTTCCCGTGAATTACCACACTGATGGTAGTCCACTGAACACAGAAGGCGTTATAGGTGATCTGGGAACACAGGTTGACAGCAACCTCTCTTTTGACCATCACATTGTACTGTGATCAAAAAGTCCTTCTATGTGTCGCATCTCATTACTAAGGATTTTGCATCCAGGTAGAAAGAGATCATTTTCTCACTATACTCTTCCCTCATTAGGCCAATCATCGAGTACAATGACCCCATTTGGACTGTATTTCACTAGACACCTGCAACAAATGGAGAGGCTGCAAAAGTATCTCACAAAGAGGATCCTAGACCTTAAATACTTGTCCTATATGTACAGACTCAAAAAACTCCAATTATACTCTGTCTCATATCGCCTTCTTAGAGGTGATCTCTGCTTGACTTTCAAAGCCATGTCTGACCCAGTTCTGTTAGAAATGCTTCATCTAAAGAAATCCCAATCCCTCCGCACCCCACTCTGCAGAAACCTCAGTCTCATTATCACAATCAACAGAATGTGCTGGAGGGACAGGTTCATAACCCAGAGATTGCCCATGCTATGGAATAGACTTCCCATACATGTCAAGTGGAGCACCTCACTGGCCCTCTTCAAGAGAAATCTTGATGAATGGATGGGAAATAGAAAATTCACCTTGGGGATCACTCCAGTGGCTCTACTCAACAGAGGCACTGGGAACTAAGGTCAGGTGGCATGGTGCCAGGGTAATCCTATGGACTAGGCTTGTAAAGGCTCTAGGGCCATTAGCCTAGTACACACCTATGAACCTGTGTAGGTGGCTCCATTCTTTGCAAAACCTTGTAATTTTCTGGGAGTTACTAGTTCTTTGTAATAGTCAGAATATGTATTATTGCCCACAGGGAAAGTTGGTATACATTTTCAGGTGTTACGTCTTGCAACTGAGATGACATGCTTGCTACATTATTTGCTACTTTATATGAGTATTTGTGTGTGTGTGTGTGTGTGTGTGTGTGTGTGTGTGTGTGTGTGTGTGTGTGTGTGCGCGTGTGTGCGTGCATGCGTGCGTGCATGTGTGTGTGTGTGTGTGTGTGTGTGTGTGTGTGTGTGTGTGTGTGTGTGTGTGTGTGTGTGAAGTGGGGTAGAGATGACACTTAAGTCCAGATCTGAAATTATACACTCTTTTTCTAACTGCTAATCTTCCACTTTGGTAAGAGAGGAAATGTTGGTTAAGCAGTTTTTATAACAATGAGTTTAGGAGGAGGCTGGCTCTTTATTAAAGAAGAGGCCAGTTAGCTTTCATGAGAAGTGAGCACTGGTGCCCTCTCTTGTGGCAGAGTAAATAAATTGACATATTTTGTTTGATATTGTTTACACAGACATAGGACTCTCTTGAAGCTCAGGCTATTATCAGAAGGCCATACTCTAGTTATGCCATTAAGTTATCTATGGCATCTCTGCCTGCAGAACACATTAAGTGAGACCTTTTCTATGTCAAGATGAGTATAGCTTGTATTTTCAATCTGTTTTATGATGTCTGCTAGGATGCTAAGATCTTAATCTAGCCATAATCTCTGGTATTTGAAGTAGGTAATGCTTTTCAGTGGGTTGTGCTGATGATCTATTGTGGCTGATTCAAAGGAAAATATTTTTCAAGCATTTCCTTTAACAGTGATATTTTGGGTGGAGTTTATCACCATATTTTTCAGATTAATTGACTGTTTTGCACTACAATTTACTACTAGCACTTAGAATAATAATCTCATCACTTAAAGTGAATAGGCTCTTGATTGTCCAGAGAAACTTAACAAATTTTATGATAGCAAAACTTCAGAACAGAAAAATGTTGAACCTGTGGAATAACACTTCTTTTGACAATGGGAATAGACAATGAAACAATATATATTTTTTCTTGTTACCCCTTTCATTCTCACCTTATTTAAATCAACCTATTTACCACATCCATATCTTCTGACTCCTTGACAAAGCTTTTAAATAGATTGTAAACTGTAAACCATCCTCCATGGAAGAGGAACAATCAAAACGTTTTTTTTTTAATACAAAACAAGGTGATTCACATGTCGTCCTTTTACTCCTTTAAATACTCTTCTGGAAACAGCGATAGAGAAGACACCAACTTTATTCTGCAACACTCTCCATTGCAGCCCTGACCTTCTGCCACTAATCATGGAAGCTATACTTCAGTCATACCTCCTGGCAACTTTGAGAGGATATCTGCATCTGCATTAATAAGTGACATAGAGCTGAAGTTGGAAGCTCTGTCCTATCTTTACTCATTTTTATAAATCTGCTAAACTCAGACTTATGAATGGTTATGGTAGGTTCAGGTTTCCGTGACCTTTAAGTGTCTAATATTTAGTTTTTCTAGAACCTCATATGGCAAGTTCTTAAAATGATGTATATAAAGAAACCATCTATTTCTGCAGCCACCAAATTCCAGATTTACTCCTGTTTTTTCCTTAAGTTACATAGGCACAAGATCTATCTCCAGAAACTGTCTCCTTCTCCTCTTTCAACATTGCCCTTGTCTGTGCTAGTCTTACAACGTCCTTATCTCCACTCCTTCCTAGATTTATAATACTGATTACAATGTTGTCTCACCACTTTTAGTAATCCTTCCTTACTAATGATCTCATTTTCCCACCCTATTTTCAGGATAAATATGCACGTCCCTTCTCCTTTCTTGCATTCCCTTCTTCACACAATCCATGTTCATTAACTAAAAATGTTTTCTCAGTTACAGATGTTTCTGCATTGCTATTGTCTTCCTCACCAAAATCTCCTTACTTAGGTTTGCCTTTTAAAATAGCATTGCCCCTAATCTCTCTCTCTCTCTCTCTCTGTTTGCTTTCTTTCTTTTTGTGGTAGGTCCTCCAGCCTTTCTTCCAAGATGTAATCCTTTTTCCTTCTGCTTTATTTCAGCACCTGACTGGCCATATACTCTATCCCTCCTGTCTGTTTTGACATCAATCCACAACTGTTTTTTTATTCTCTAAATCCTGTTTTGGAGGCCTTCACAACACTGTCTCAGTCACCACTTTTCAGCTTTTTTGTCAGCACCATCTGCTTTCATTTGACTTTTTCTCACATATTCTAAATTTTATGCAATTGCATGTATACACTCTCCATTGTTACAGCAAGGCATGCTCTCTGTTAGGATATCTGCTTTGCATTAATAAGTTAAATGGTCCTGATTTTTGACACTCTGCCCTATATTGACCCTAACAAAAATATATAAAGCATTCTCCCATGCTGGTCTTTGTCTCTGAGAAGTGTATATTTCCTCTCTGCTGAATGTCTTATCCTTTAAATTTCCATATATCCTCTTCCTTTTTTTGTATCACTTCATAAATCAGTTTCCTTTACTGTGTGCATCATTTCCTTGGAACTTTCTAACTTAGGTTTAAGTGCAGAATTAATTCACTTGCAATTATTTCCAATTCCAATTTGAAAACTTCATTTTACAAGTTGTTGAAAAAAATCTCTAAAATACACTTCCAACCATACAGAATACACACATCTTTAAATATTAATGGACCTCTACAGGAAGTTGCATATCATGAGGCAAAACTGTATAGTTAAAAAAATATATATTTCCTTAAAAGAGTTTACATGTTTAGGAGAATTGAAATAAATTTAGAGTGGAAAGTGATTCAACTGCAACTAGCAGGAGTTCTTATATTGCATGGAAATACAGCAGAAAACTGGAAGATTTTGATCCAGTAATTCAGGCAGGGATTCATAGTTAATGTGTCTAGTTTACAAAACAGCACGCTCTGTTTTTACACTAGTACAGGTTGTCTTGATTCAAAGTCACCGCATTATGTAATAGAGAGCAGCCCTGCACTACTGAACAGTAATTGTTTTACTGTCACGTGTCACACGTGTGCATACATTATTTGGGATTATGGCGTATGATTATCAACTCTGTTAGCATCCCAGTGTACTGCTCTACAGGTTAAATTGACAATTACAGCAAGCCACAGATATCTGTACAAATTAACTTCTACTCAGACCACTACACAAAATGTACAAACACATGCAGGAAGTTAGCTATGTACACTACAGGTTGGTTTTCTTCAGATTTTTTATTAAGGTAGGTAGTGTGTGAAGTGTGAGTGTATGATAGTCATTGTGAGTTTATTTGCATTTGTCTGTGGGGCTTTGTAGAGACAGCACATTCAATGATCTATGAGAGTATATCCTGACTCCTTATTATGTGTTCATGTATGCATATGTGTATGTTTATGTCTCTTAGTGGTGAATGCCCACTGCTTGACATGACCTATGTATGTTATAGAACGGGAGAATAAGGACGCACAGTGTGCCAGCACAGGATGTGTGCCTGTCTGTGTGTATGCATGTATGTATGCGTCTGTGTGTGTGTGTATGGTGTGCGTGCGCGCGTGTGTGTGTGTGTGCACGTGTGTGTGCGTGTGTGTTGTGTGAGTGTGTGTGTGTGTGTGTGTGTGTGTGTGTGTGTGTGTGTGTGTGTGTGTGTGTGTGTGTGTGTGTGTAAGAGTGCCTAACTGTCTGTTGGTGTGAATATGCATTGGAGTGATATCTGTGCTATTGGACAAGGAAGGCTGATTAGAGTAGGACCACATTCTATAGCAGCTCTACTGCAGGCAGCTTCCCTGTCATGTAGTAGCAGTCCATGTACAGTATACAAGCTGTATGTGAGTGGAGGGGTACATAACTGTATGAGTAGGGTGTGCATGACTATGTATGGTCAACAGAGTGACTGTGCTACTAACAGAGGTCAGCAGGGTGCCCATCTTAGTAGTTGTTCAAAGTGCCCAGCTGTGTGGTTCATAATTTTGAAACTTCACTGTTGATAAAATATAGCACTGTTAGGAATGCTCTTGACTATGACCCAGAGTTTAGTGGAGCAACACAGCTCAGTTTATGTCCAGTCTCAGATGTACTGCTGTATTTATTTCTGTGAATACCACTATCTTTTTTTTATTTCTCAGTATAGTTAAATTAATAAAAAAAAATGGTGTTGTGTGTTACATTTTAGCATATAACTATGGAAGAAGCATTAATGGTATTTAATTATTTTACTTTTTTTTTTACAAAAGAGAAATGTAAAACAACAGTAACAACAGAGAACTTCAAAAATTCCTTGACCCTAACAAGAAATTACAGTTGCTCACCATTTGTTCTTTAACTAATTAATGGTGCTAGAGATACTATAGCTGCATGCATTACTTGGCTGGAGAATAGAGCCAAGTGCTGTGAATTTGGTGAGTTACATAATTTATTATTAATGTAATAAATATTTTGTGGTATAAGATATCAGGAAACAAGGAACAAGCTATTAGGGTAAATAGGCTGATTATTATCAGATATACAGCGCAAGTGATATAACGTGCAATCTTCTTCTGGCTTTTCTCAGTTAGGGGTCACCACAGAGGATCACCTGTCTGCTCATGATTGGCAGTGGAGTTTTACAATGTCGAGTTGCCAGCCTGGCACCCAACCTTCCACAGAAGGCACACACATGCACGCACTCATGCCTAGGGCTAATTTAGAGTGTCGTAATCCACCTACAGCATGTCTTTGGGATGTGGGAGGAAAGTGGAGCACCCGGAGGAAACCCATGCATCCACAGGGAGGACATGCAGACTCCGCACAGAAAGCACCCCAGCCGAGGATCAAACCGGAAAGTCACTTACTGTTAGGCAGCAATGCTAACTGCTGCACCACTGTGGCCACCCTAATAATGTGCAGACAATAAAAATAAATGATAAGGAAATACACTGAGATAAGAGACTGCATTTCCCCAACTTCTTCAATTTAATTCACTTGAGACACGCATGTAAGATCATGTATTTACTGTCCTGCTCAGCCCCTTAGATCCTTTGAACCCTTCCTGAATACCACCTTCTCAATTAAGAATTCACATGGTAAAGGTCTCTGCTTATATAGCATGTCCAAACTGGAATTATCGTTCTCTGTTTCTCTGTGAAACTACAAACCGCAAACTATTTACATTTTAATTAAAAATTTCTACCAATAATTGCCTAATTCAGCTCTATTTCTTCATACACTTCCAGTCTAGCTAGCCATCCATCAATAACTATCTAATGGATTCCTTCACAAATCCATCTGTACTCTCATTACCTCTTCTTATTCTCTCAACATGTTTCCTATCTCTTATTTAATGTCTGCCAATTTCAATTAATTTATGTGCTATTTGAGGATATAGTACATGATACTTAACCGTTTGACCCAACACACTCTACTACCTCTCTTGTTAACTACTAGCTGAATTCTTACTGCCATGTATACAAAATTAGTAGTAGTATATTTTGGATATACTCACTAATGCTCCTCTCCAGTGGCTCAATATTTTCAATAATATATACTGCATAAATACCTTTTATGCTATCATAGTTGCCTTTATTTCATAAGAATGTGATCTAATTAACAAATAAATGACTAATTGCTAAAGTATATGACTTAATGTCTGCCCATGTATATTACTGAATACTTCTGAATGTCTGTCTAAAATGTTTGTAAATGTTGGAGATGTTCTCCCTGGAGCTTTTCTCCCTGGGCCACTGCTGAAATGGGTTTTTGATTAAACACAAGCAGACAATCCTAGTAAACAAATGCAAAATAATAAATAAGTCAGACAGAGGAAAAGAAGCGTTGAGAAAACATAATGAATTTAAACTAGACACTGATGCAGAGTATAATATTTTGTCTGAAGATACTTTTAAAACACTTGAGTTATAAGGCACTGAACAAAAAGCTGAGTGAGTTAAATGCACATGGTAATCCCTGATTATCAAGTGCAGGTATAATATAAAATGCAACTGGCATGACTATGAAATGATGAAGTATGACATCTTATTTCAGATCATGGCTCATAATGATTGGATTGTTATGCTTCTGAAAACTGAGAATGTTACAACTAATTCAAAGTTTGTAAACAATGTTTGTAAGCGCAGTAACCATCATGAGTCAAAAAAAATTGATTATTTTCATAATTATAGCAATTATATATATATATATATATATATATATATATATATATATATATATATATATATATATATATATACTTTTATCAAGGGAATAGTTTATAGAAATAAATCCCAATGCATTACCAAAAGCATTTTGCAGCACAAATAACTTTTGTCTGCCCCATGAGTTACTCATTGAAAGACTCAAGGCTTAACCTATTTAAGCTTGGTCTGCTGGCTGCCTTTGGTGGCATCTCAATTCACTAGGCTCAGAGTTTATGCCATCCAATGACTGGTAGCATTTTTAAAGGTAAAATACAAAGTAATTAAACATTAGTAATAATAATAATAATAATAATAATAATAATAATAATAATAATAATAATAATAACAGATGATACTGTTATTGCATTTGAGTGTATCTGGGTGTTATTGTATCTGTTATAGTTTTGCTTCTAAAAGGAAGTGCTTCTTTTAGGCAATATCCATTCATTTCATTAGTGGATGTTGTTCCTCAGGTATTTGTTAACTCTTTTGAGGTTGAGTATAACATGATGAGTCACTGTTCTATACTTTAGGGCTATGATTTTTTCCTTTTATTGTTGACTTTGTTTATAGTGGATGTGAAGCCCATGCACTGACCCAGTAACCAAGGAGCCTCAATCCTCACCACTAGCACCAGTGAGGGACGTCCACATTGAGAGGATAACAAGTACACACACACAGTAAAGTACAATTTCCCTTAAGAGCACACAGAGATCACAGTCAGTCTGGGTATGTTTTCTCCCTTTCTCTCCAGATGCCCAATAAGACTCCCCACTGGCACAGCTATAGGGTTCTGATTTCAGCTGAGTGGTCAAGCCAAAATCTCCAGCACCGCCTGTGTCAAACCAGTGCTTTGTGTCCCTGCCCAAGTAGCTGACGCACACACACTTTGAGAGTTGATTTATATACAAACACACAGACACTCTTGGGGAGGGCTGGCACAGGTTCTCCAGCTATGTCCCCTTCTACCCACACTATACAGTAGTATCATCTGCCACCAACCACTATTATCACCTACTATAAAGGCCCTTACCAATGGGTGTCCAATTCTACTGTTCAATGTTACTATTATCCATATAACAAGTGTGATGAACACAAGGCTATTGGAGTGGCTTGTACAGTGTCACCAAATACATGCAAGTACTTTAAGAGCTTAAATATCTCTACACAAAACAGCCACAGTTAAAAGGTTTAAAAATATTTAATAATAAATAATAAAAACACAAGGCAATACTCACTAATTCAACACAGTGACAATAGAGAGTTCAGAAATTACAGGAAATACTTTAAAACAACATTGTAGGACAGTCTGACATAAATATAGAAAACAGCTAGACTAATATTGCTACTTCTATCTATCTCTAAGAGAAATACTAAGTTCTGAATCCTACTTACAGAGCAAGAAAGTGATGGTGAGATGTTAACAGGTCTGAAGACAAATACAAAATGCAATCTTTTTCTGTTGAGACAGTTCTTAAATTGATAATAATTACTGCTGTGTCATTTCAGATTATATCATTCAGGTCACTTCTGTTTAAGTTTTCCAGGCTCACAGAACTTAAAATTTAACATTTCTTTCTGATCTGAAACTGCCAGGAAGTCAAAGCATGAAAAGACACTTTACATGTGAAACCTAGTAATTATCTCTGTCTTAAGACAATAGTAAGAAGCTCCTAGCCTAGACATCCTGTCTTTAAGCTTGAGATCACACACATTCATAAAATTCTTTTTTTATCTGCTTATTTTCTTAGAGTTTACAAGTTAACTCTATATGTCGTAGTTTTCTACCATGAAAACATACATTACATAGGGTTTGTACACAGTTCTGCTTTTTCCCAGTAGGATGGACTGTGGTTGCATTTTTGAAGCTCAGCACATAACAGCTTTCTTACATTTCTAACACAAGCCTGTGGATCATATTAATATTAACAATGACCTAGAATTATTTACAAAATTCTATCTAGCTAGGCTGGCAGCCTTCACGTTTTATCACATTCACCCCTTTGAGAACTCAAGCTAGTTTTTCAAGTGTAACTTGAGAAACGTTGCTTGAGAGAGTTGAGTCTATCTGGGTATACCTTACCCCATTTCCTGTCTTGAGAGCTGATCTGTGTTGGCATTGCTAATCCCACTGCGGTGCTGCACTGACAAAGAAAGAAACACATGTTCCAACAATGTTCCACTAATGCTCTGATTATATTTCAGATGAACCACTTTAAACCACTAATTATATTTCCAAACAATTTCTAATCTAGGACCAAACAGGAGACATACAAACATGCGCTTTTGTCTTTAAACATAAAGTGCCCGAGTCATTAATAAACCCGCTAGTTGGATAGAAGCCAGGTACAAGTGAAACAAATCAGTGTCCCAAGTCATCTTAAGTAACACTGCAGGGGTTCAGAGAAACAGATGACATGCAAAGCAGAAAAATAATTGCCACTGTAATATGTTGACTGGCTTCAATTACCCACCTCCCCAAACACACAGACACACACAGGCTCACAAAATTTACTTTGAATGCACCTTAGTTGTAGCACACTCCAGAAAAAATCAGGGCAGTCAGGGACACTTTTAAAATATTAGTGCTATTAACTTGAGACACACACACACACACACACACACACACACACACACACACACAAACACACACACACTCACACACAAAGATGCTTGCATACATACATACACACATACATACAGACACACAGACAGGCACACATCCTGTGCTGGCACACTGTGCATCCATATTCTCCCCTTCTATAACATACATAGATCAAGGCAAGCAGTGGCCATTCACCACTAAGAGACATACCCATACACATACATATACATGCACATATAATAAGCAATCAGGTATACTTAAAGGAGTACAGCCACAAATTTGATCCCTGGTTCTAGAAGCCTTATGTGGCTGTTTATAGAAGCAGACACATTGAGGAGCACCAGGACAAACAACCAGAAATGAAAGTTACATCCTAAGGTCTTCACAGAATAAATCCAATGGTGGGGAACTCCTCTAGCAGAACTGTTGGCCTCCATTTATAAACAGGCATCTACAATGCAGTTTGCATTTAATGGATTGCATTTAATGGCAGCACAGTGGTATTTTATAGTAGTAATCTTGGAGAAAGATGTTTCACAAGCTTTACCACTATTGGCTTACTTTATTACTGTTATGGAGCCTCAATGATTGAGAAGTGTTTATGCCTGGCTTTGGTATGACCAGAAGTTTAGGAAGCTTAAATATGAATTAAACTATACAGATACTTGTCTGGACACAATGATGGATAGGATGTTTAAACAAGTTTGGCAGGCAGTAGGGAAGAATGATAAAGGTAGTAATTGTTGGGGTTTTCATTTTGGGAAATGTTCCTTGCCTAATTGCCGTTTTCTCCATTTTTGCACAGTTTGTAGAGGGCTATGTGCTGCTACAGCATGTTGCTGGAAGGACAACAGAATAGCCATTTAGTGTGAGGTTAACAGGCCCAGAGCAATCGAGATCTCTTTGGGCCAAGCCAGAGGAAATTTTTGTGGAAGCAGGGTTAAGTCCCTTTTTTGGACAAATCAACAGGTCTGCAGTTAACCATTATCCCATTAAGGTGGATGTTTAGGAAGAATTGTTAGTAGGTTATCCTAAGGATTTAGTAGAGAAGAAATTAATCAGGGGTTTTCCAACAGCTTTTAGTTTGAGATCTCAGGTATGGGACAATCTGGTGATTTCAAAAAATGTGAAGTCTGTATGTAGGCAGGAAGTTGTGGCATTGAGTTTGTTTGAAAAGGAAGTGGATGCAGGTAGTGTTGTGGGGATAGTCCCCATTTTCTCAATTCAGGGTTTCCTCTTTAGGAATGGTACCAAAGAAAAAGGAAGGTGAATTTTGTTTAACTCACCATTTGACCTTTCCTGAAGGTGGGTCCAGTTAGCAACCATATTAACAGGAAGGTTGTGAAGGTACAGCACAAGTCTCTAGATTATGTGATTTGTTTGATTAAATCTTTTGAAGACCTTTGGTTAGTTAAGATAGACATTGAGGCAACTTTTTATTGGTTACCTACCAGGAAAGAGGATTAGCAATGGTTGGGTATGGTTGTAGCAGGAAGTTATATTTTGCAGTATGCCATATTGTGAGCTACTTCAGATAGGTTTAACTCACCTTTGGAAAAGGTGTGGAAACAAGGAGTATCGGTCCAGATAGAGTTTATCATCTTACTGACCTTTTGTTAATTGCAGAGGAGTGGCAAGATGCAGCTGAAGCAATGTGGGGTCTCAGATGACTGTGTCATGAAGTGAGGTTACCATTAGCATATGATAATTGGTGGATATATCTAATGTTTTTGGGATTAGTAGTTGTTGCTGAGAGAGGCTTATATTATTTGCCCGAGGAGAAAGTTGGAAGTGCCTGTTTGTTTTTTGCTGACAGACATAAGTTGCAAGTGAAGGAAGTGATGGAGTTGTTGAGCTTATTGAACTTTGCTTTTTGAGCAGATGCCCCTGGTAGAGCATTTCTAGATCAATGTCATATCTTTAAGACATGGGATGTTGCAAACATCACTAGGAATATTTAACTGGGGTGGCTAAATAATACATTGTTGTGTGAGTGAAGTTTTAGAGGGGTTAATGGTAATGGAAGAAGGACATGGTGTTTCTAGAGTTGATGCCTATTTTGTCAGCTTTGATGATTTGGCAATATCAGTTTTGGAATAAGAGGGTGGTATTTCATTTTGATAATGAGGAAGTGGCTCATGTTTTAATGAAGAAGTCAGAGAGATCAGTTTTAGTGCAGTTGTTGCTGCAGAAAGTGGTGTTGTTATCATTAAGAATTGGTGTTTTTTTTCAGCAAAGTAAATTAAAAGGTCAATCGATTTTTTTAGCTAATAGCCTGTCTCATTTTCAGTTCTAGAGGTTTTGTTGTATAGCTCCCAATTTGTTTGGTAGTCGCAAGTGAAATTTGGAGAATTTGCAGGTTGGCTGCTATCGCAGTTGTGGGCCATGTCTATAAAGTGGTCTTATAATGCAGCTATTTCTGCTTTTATAGCTTTTTGGAAATTACTTTTTTTGCAATGCAGGGGTTGGTCTATGAATTTGATTTGTCAATACTTGTTTTATAGGTGGAAGTTAGGGGGAGCTGTTCATACTGTGATACTCCTGCACTGGCCCAGTAATCAAGGAGCCTCAATCTTCAAAACTGGCAACAATGGGGGCTGTACACACTGGAAGGATGACAAGTACAAACACAGTAAAGTGCAATTTCTCTTAACAGCACACAGAGATCACAGTCAATCTGGACCTGGTTTCTCCCTCTTTCTCCAGATTCCCAGTAAGACTCCTCACTGGTACAGCTATAGGGTTGAGATCTCAGCTGAGTGGCCAAGCCAAAACCTCCAGTACCATCTCTGTTCAACCAGTGCTTCATGCCCCTGCCCAAGTAGTTGACACACACAACACACACTTTTAGATTTGATTGATATACAAACACACACACACACACACACACACACACACACACACCTGGGAAAGGCTGGCACAGGTTTATTAGTTATGACCCCTTCTGCCCTGACTATAAGGCAGTTCCAGCTGCCACCAGCCAACTCTTTATAAGTTACTCAAAGGCCCTTAAAAAGGGTGTCCAATCCTACTGTGTAATGTTACCAATAATTCAAATGGTAGTCTGACCAAGTGCAAGACTATTTAGGAGTGGCCTGTACATTGTCACCATATAGATATACAATTACTCTAAGAGATTAAATATGTCTCATGAATATCAGCCACAAAGATAGTTTTAAATATATTTAATAATAAGTAATAAAAGATCAAGACAATACTAAATATGTATTCTCAGTGACTTCAGAGTTCAAAATCACAAAAACTATTTAAAACAACATTGCTGGACAGTCTCAAATAAATAAAGAAAGCATCTAAGCTATACTTTGCTATATCCTATCTGAATCTAAATGAGTTACTATGCCCTAAACATTTACTTTCAGCAAGGCAAGTGCAGAAGGTGGTGATGAGTGAATGTTTCCAGGTCAACGACAAAATACAAAATGCACAGTCTCTCTAACCTTCTATGTTCTAGTTTCTACTGTTAAAACATATACATTTGCACAGGTATATAGTTTATATACATTTCTGTTCTTTTCCAGTAGGGTAAACTGTGGACAACTCCTTGAACCTCAGTACTGTACAAACCCTGTTCAACACACACTTCTGTATGAATCATATCAATATTCACAAATGACACAGAATTGTTTACAAATTTCTAGGTAGCTGGGCTGGCAGTATTTCCTTTTGTGACACATATGATTAAGGTATATATGGCAGCCCTTAGTGCAAGGCCTAAGTTTTTAGGTTTGGTTGATTGTACAAAACATTGCAGGGTTGCTAATATTTTGAAAAGTTGGGAGAGAGTTGCATGTGTGGGTAAGGATAAAAGATTTACTTTAGGCAGGGTATTATTGAATGTTTTTTATTTGATTTTATTTGGCTTTCACCTGGTGGTTCCTACTCATCGAGTTTGTATTTTATGTTTTACTGTATGCTGGTGCATTTAGTATTAGTGAACAGGTAAGTTATGTATCCTGGCAGGATGTCTACATTATGCGGTCAGCTGTAGTAATTTAGCTGAGTAGGTCGAAGGGGGATCAAAAGATAGGGGCAGTAGGTGATGTTGCAAGCTAGAACAAAAAGTTGTGTCTGGTTAAACAGGCTGCATTGTAAACTACTCTTGTGATCAGAGAAAGAATTGATTTGATTTTCAGAATATTGGTGGGAAGTCAGTTATGTGTTTGTTCTGTGAGCCTTGGAATGTTAAGTGTTTAGAGTTTCCAGTCATTATTGCTCATACAGGTATGACATCAGACATTCCACTAGTGGTTTAATCAGCTGAAGTTATGTGGGATGGGTATCTGACATCTTTTCTAAACTATGTTTTATTAATTTTGCTTTGTTATGTTAATTCTGGTTTCTGGTAATTGTGTGTTTGTTGTTTTATAGGGAGGAGCAAGATTGTCACTGTATGTCATTCATTTGTTTATTGGGTAGAACACCGAGTAAAGACTCGTCTTAATGGTACTATGTTAGGTTTGATTCCAGAGAAGTGGAAAGTTATTTAGATTGGCATTAGAGACATGCAGTGGCATCAACTGTTGAAGAGGATGGCGTATTTCCATCTTTATGATGGGAATATATATTGTTTTTTGTTCATTTAGTTGTGAATGATTTGAGGGTAATTCTGGAAAGGTGGCTGGTGGCATAGATTATTTGTGACTTGGTCTTTTTAAAGCAAGGGTATACTGTGGCGAAATTTACCTGGTCTGAATTGACACCTGTATTGATTTGGAGATGTGTGCTTTGTTATAAAGTTATCAAAATGGCCAGGTGTTTTGTTAATCATTGTGTTTCTGAGGCTGGTCTGTGCTTAGGTATTAAGACTTTGAGTCATGTGGAATTTGCAGATAGGGACATTTCTTAGATTAGAGCAGATGGAATTTACTTGAGCGATGTGTGGATATGTTTATTTACTGTCAATAGTTCTATGTTTATTGTGGATAAGTTGTTAGATAGTGAGTTTGAGGTTCAGGAAGAAAGGAGAAGCAGCTTGTTAGATGAGACTTATGGGAAGTTAGAGAGGTCTGCATAGGTAAGTATTAGGATTGCTGGTTTAGTGGGCCTTTGTATGCCTAGCCAACCTTCCTTCCAAGGGTGTGAATCAAACTCTGTACCTTGTGTTTGTGAGGTAAACACTTTAACCATTATACCTACCTTGTAAAGGTTACCCCTGTCTTCCCCCTTTCTTGTGGCTTGGTTCAAATTAAGTAGAGTGGCTGGTGGTATGCTACTCACGTGGGTTTGTTGCTAACTGTCACAGGTTGTCTTATGGTGATGTCTTTTACACTGGGGTGAGCAGTCTAACACTACCCTCCTTTATTTATGTTTCTGTGTTATTTATTGATGTGTGTGTCTGTGTTAAAGGATGTCTAATTTTGATTTACTGTTTATGAAGCTGTTCTGTGCATTCTCTGTTGGGCATTTAATAAACTGGTTGCATTGGTTTCATCTTGTGTAGTTATTTGCATATTGCATGAGTGGTTGTACAAGAATTTTTGCTCCAAGACTTATCACACACTTGCCTGAAAGACAGATGCCTTCTCATTCCCTTGGATAAGAATGTTCCTCTACACCTTTCCACCCATTCATTTGACTTACCAGATACCAACTAAAGATCCAGAAACACTCTCCATGTCTTTTTCTGTTTAAGTCCATTTTGCTAAAAGCAACAGTGCTTCTCCCATCTCTTGATAATATCCAGTGGCAATTACTGCGAACTTTCTCACAGACTGGACTTACACAAGAAAGGGGGTTTGTGATCAATACCAACATTTAACTTTTTCAAGTGTCTGCCTGAATGATAGAATTTTGGTACCTAGCCAGAATTTTGGTACCTGTTAGGCAATGTTATTCTGAAGATGTGCAACTGGTATTAAAGGGGGCTAACAACCTGGTACAAGAAAATCATGTAAGTCTAAATGGAAAAGATTTTCTAGTTGGTGTCAAACCAAGAAACAAAATTTATTTAGAAACTCATACTCCCTTGTATGCATTATTATCCTGTAGTCTTACTTATTCTTCCACTAAGATTTACCTCTCAGCCACCTCTGGTGGGCTGCCAGTGGATCCTCCCTTTCTACGTTATCTCAGGTGAAATAGTTTCTTAAAGGAATGATACATATCCATCCTCATAGAGAACAGCTGGTACCTGAATAATATCTTTTTTTTTTTACTTGATAACCTACACTTTTTCCATTTAAACCAACTTAAGAGACAGATGTAACATTCATAACATGGAAAACTGTTTCTCACTGCTTTGATTTCTGCCAGAAGAGTATCAAAGCTCCAGGATATTATGCTGCCTTAGTTGTATCTCGTCCTTCATAAGGACAGGGTCATTATTTGAACAAGTCCTTCATTTACGGCCAAAGTGGTTTTAGAGTTTATTTTGAATCAAACAATCTGTCTCCCTTTCTTATTTCCAAAAAGACAAAAAAAAAGGTGGAGAAAGAATTTTACATACTGTGAATGTCCACAAGCAAAGGTACTATACTGACAAACCAAAAAGCTTCATGATTTCTAATTAATTGTCTTTTTTCTATGAGGACAAGCAAAGGGGGCAATCTGTATCAAAGCAGACAATTTCCCAATGGTTGTCTCACTGAAGTCAGTTTTGTTATCCATCCCATCATAAGGTTGTTCCAGGCATGGTCAAAGTCCACTTCATCAGGGCTATGAAACAGCTTTGTGAAAAGTGCTGGACTCTAGAAATATTCTAGACAGTGACTTGATCTTCTCCTCATTTGTTTATTAAGCATTACAAAATGATTCCTTTTCTAGAGCCAGAACAGCGTTTACTAGAAACAATCTCCAAGTGCTGCTAGACTTGGATCCTTTTTCCTTCTGCCTTTCTGTCTAAGCTTTGATATTCATTCTATATAGCTTAGTATCCTTCCTGTTCAATCCTGTACTGTTATGATAAGTTTACTTACACAACTGTACTTCTTCAATGTGAAAAAGGTATAAAACATGGAATTCAGATGTTTTTGTTCCTGAAGTTTCAAAGTGAAAGGACCAGTGGGAACTACATTGTTAATGCAATGATGAATAGTGCATGACTGGGGGTCGCTGTGTAGGTTCTTTAGCATTACGGGTGGGTGGCTGATATGCAATGGAATAAGATCATGCAAGGCATCTTGCACAATTATACCCCATTTTGTTACTAGATTTATAATCTAAAAGGACTGTATGCCATTCTATGCTGTGCAAAGCTTTGACTGGTAGCATTGGGTAACATTGGGCATTTATGAATCTGGTTCATCCTGTTTTCAAGTGAAACAATTTACTTTGAGAATGGGATAAAGGTGACAGAAAGAGAGCATGCCACTAATTGTCTCAATCTTCATGAGTCTATATCCAAGATAATATTCCAATCAAGAGGAATAAACATGAATTGCACATTATTCTGAGTACAGCATACAAAATTAGTATTTAAAATATTAAAAAGGTTGTTCATAACTTGTATTCGAGTATTAAAAGCAAAGATGGAATCATCTAGTCAACAACTATGCTATGCTAGTAAATGTATAAAAGCTTGCATTTATGTTGAAACCATAGCAATAAGCAGAACAGACTGTATATCAGAATGGCCTGCTGCCTGTGAGAATTCATAAAATGGCTGGCCATTTTTGAACTTTGATTACTACATATAAAGGCTTATGCTAGATTATCTCTTAAAAAGAAAGCCTTACAATTCCTGGTTAAACTCACCAGGAAGATAAATATAGAATTATACAACCAAAAACTATGCCAAATTCCACTGCAAGAGAAGCTGTCTTTTTCTTTATGCAGATGTTGTAAAATAAATAGTTTAAATTGCAAACAGTCATACATTTGGTGTTATGTTTTCAGATACTTAGTTATACAGAGAAATCACTAATAATAATAATAATAATAATATTAATAATAATAATAATAATTTGATCATTCATTCATTTCCAGCTAATCTCTTAATCCAATGCAGTGTTTTGCTGTTTTGGTTAAGATCAAGCATGTAGGAAGTCGGGAAGCTGGCACCTATCTTGGCACTCAGATATCTGCCATGCTTTTGTTTTATAAAGACCATTGCTCCAGTACTGGTTGAAGCATCTTGTAATAAGTTTATATGCTTTTTTGGTTCACTCTAATAATGCTGCATATAATACTATCTAGCATTACACTATCCATATAGAACTAGTCATAACACAGAATACAAGGATGGAAACATATATATAATATTGCTGGCACTCCAGAGTCAAGCATAATTTCAGGCAACAGAGGCTGTAGCATTAGATAATAGCCAGAATCACAACATGATCACCCTTCCAGGTCAACATCAATTTAATTCAAGAGAGTAGCAATCCACAAGCAGATCAAAATCACTTTTTATGCACAGTGTAAAGAAACTAAAACCTTGACAATTTTTCAGTGAAGGGAATTAAATGGTAGCATGCCAGCCTATTCATTTTGAAGTATATAAAATGTTTTAATGTATTTGCCAAAACGTTGATGTGCATTTCGTTTTGTTATAGATTTCTCGGAGCTAGACCACTCTTTTTATTATTCAGACATAGCTGTTCCACACTCCCTGGCACGTGCTTGCCTAGTTTGTATTCCTTCTACCTACAGCAAGAAAACTCTATATGCTGACAGAAATGTCATTGATCTTTCACTCTGTAATCAGGCCCAGACATGAATTCAAAAGCATGTTGGCAAAGCTACCAACAAGTCTATAACCAAAATCATAATAATATCTATAACCAAGAGCATATGCTAGCCTTTCAATACTATGCAGAAGACTATAGCAAGCAGAGCCATGCATTCATGTGCTGCAGACCATGTACAGCCACCTCTCATACATACATCTTGCTATATTTACAGCATTCCTTTATATTGTAATGCTCATATTTTTTCTTTTTTTTTTCTGTACTCATCTCCCTGACAGTTATTCAAAAATTAGAAGCATGTTAACTGGACAAAGAAATGTTGCTATAAAATACTCCACCTTGAAATAAAAAAAAAGTATTCCATCAATCAGAAGATGAAACTGAAAATGACATATGCACTAACCAGAACTACTTTTATTTTCTGTGATATTTTTTTTTCTTAGACTTGCTGCAGTTCTCGACAAAGAAAACAATTGGACAGCAATATTCATATTCAAAAATCACATCAGGCCTTTTTTATATCACAAATACACAGTGCTGATATCTAAGCCTGAATTCTAGTGGCCACATATTTTATTTCTTGTTAAATTGTTTAATATGACATTAATATTAAATTGTTAATAATAGAAACAACTCACAGAGAGTTAATGTCCCACTGCCCACCAGCAATCCAAACAATAGTGGTCTGATGAAGCCCTATAAGGGTGAAAGTGCTTGCCTGTTCATTCATGCATAAAAGCTTTTATACTTCTTTATTCGTGGTGGATGCCTATTTGAATATTGAGCTGTTTGTTGTTCCAGTATCTTGTTGCCTCATTGTTATTACTAATATTATATTGTCTTTCATGGCTAATACTAAATTTAAAAGTCTTTAAGCAGACTATCTGTAGAGTCTGTCTAAATCTTTGTTCTTACACTGTAATCTGTGTGTGAAAATGAAGGCTGTGTTGGAATTTATGACTATACATAACACACATAGATAACTGGTGTTTAGCTTGTGGAGATGCTGCTTAGGTGTCTGTAGTTCATGCTGGAAAATGTAACCAACTTCCTTAACATCCAAAGCTTATGATATTCATTTGTATTTTCCAGCCCAGTGTTTGAAATATTAAGCAAACTGCAATGCACCCTTCTAGGAATCCACATACATACATACATACATACATACATACACACACTATGTCACACACACACACACACACACACACACACACACACACACACACACACACACACACACACACACACACACACACACACACACACACACACACACACACACACACACACACACACACACACACACGCACACTATTATAATCCTAAGACAACAGCAAGATGACACGCAAGGTGATTTTCTGCTAAATATAGATTATTGTCCAAAAAAGTGTATATATGTGTTTGCATGTTTATATACTTAGGGTCTATATTAGAGCCACGAATGCATAAATGTTCAAATCCCTAAAGGTCGACCTTTAGAGACTGAACAGTTAAGCATTCAAGTTTCTTAAAAAAAAAAAAAAAAATAGAAGTGAAAAAAAAAACTAAATGGTATAAGCAGGGGGGGCAAGCCCCCTTGCACCCCCACACCCCCCGCTACTTAAATATACCAACTCCAAGATCGTGCTACAGTGTAGGGAATGGGAAATTTCCCATTTCCGCACTGTAGTTCACTGAAGTGCAATCTCAGAGTTGGTATATTTAAGTAGTGAGGGGTGCAGGGGGGGGACTTGCCTCCTGCTACAACCCTTTCATTTTATTTTTTTGTTTTTTAATTTATTTTTTTACATCTTCAAACATTTAACTGTTCGATCTGTTAAGATCGACCTTTACAGATTCGAACATTTAAGCATCCATCTTTGTAATATAGACCCTATACTTATATATATATTTTTTTTTTATATGTACATACATTAAGGAAAAGTTCTGTATACATAATGCATGACTCTCTTATACTATTACACACCACTGAAAATGTCAATAGTATTCAGTGACCAGCTGTTCATTCATGTGCAGGTTTATCATCAAAATGTAATATAATGCAATAAGTAAAACTAATGCTGGACTACAACAGAAGAAACATAGAATGGTCTTGATGTTGATGCATTACTGATATATTAACTAGAGCAAGCAGACAGCTTATGATTAATGTAACAATATGCTTTACTAATGTTGCAGATCACAAGGCCAACATATTAAAAAGTTTGGAATGAATAAAGAACCAACTCCATTCTTAAGGCATGGTGATAAGCACTGGTTGTTGAAAGCTGAGACAGGATTAGTTATTCTTTCCCTCTCAACTGGCATGGATAAGTATTTAGAGCATTAGCCTGTATTCGGTCAGGAAAATGGGGACCAGGACAATAGAAACAGACAGATGACACCAGAAAATAAAATGAAACAGCTTCTTATGCAGTTGCTAGCAGAAAATCAAACCAATTATAGAAAAGCATCTGTAAGTTACATACTTCAATGATTTTTGCTAGTGATACTTTTGCTTAAGTGTTCTTGGTTAAGTCTACAGACAGACCCTCCAGAGGACAGACAACAGAATAACACAGCAGAGAGAAAGCATTGTTTGTAGCCTGTGTCAAATACTTCAAGACTTGATAAACAAGACAGAAAAAATGTAAGATTATACATCTGATCTGTGCTAAGACAGTCTAATGGCTTACATGCCATACTGAAGAACCTAAGGAGTTCTTAGAACAAAGGCTGACAAACTAATTTAGTGACAAGTCATCAATGGATTTTAGAGTTCCTAGTTAAATCCCCATATAATATTAACTTTCTGGTCCCTGCTCATTTTGCTACCACCCCCAGCTAGATAAGCAGACATAACTTGAAAGTTTTAGGCTGCTCACAGATAAATGTCAGCATGACAGAAGCCACCATCAGATTACCTATCATGTTTTATATTAACCATGAATCAGTAATCAATATTTGTTTATTTATTTAAATGAAAAACAAAATGAAGTGCGGGTGCAAAACCAAGCCACACCACGAATCCACAAATGAATTATAAACGCTGATGTTTAACGCTAATTTATTTTCAGTAAAAATGCATTTTCGCTGCTGAAAAGGCAAGCAGCTTCCTCAGAACAAGTACAAATACAAAGTATCAACCGCCAAACCATTTAAGTATAGACAGGAAGTGCATGAATTCTCGTCATTTCCTGTTCTGGCGTAAATACTCTGAAAGCAAACAGAAACATACAAAAAGTTATCAGCTAATGCATACTAATTAATAAAAATTAAAAATTAATGATAAAAATATTAACCAAATTTTAAATCAAAAAGAAATTCAATGGGAATGTATACCAATAGTACCTAGTGCATGGTGGCAAAGCACCTGAAATTCTAATAATATTAAATACATATTTATGAACACATTAAATATCAAAGTGCAAAATTTATGATTTAAAATAGAATTTGAAATAATATTTATTAAAATATATTGCATTATATAACAATATCAATTTCAAAAATAATGAATATCAAAAGAAATTTATGTATCACCATGTTAAAAGGCTATATCATGAAGTAACATTAAAAAATGTGCATTATATGACTTAAAATACACTCTTTTAAATATACCTATCTCATGTAACTTTTCATCCTAAGGACAGCTGAAATATTACAATTCTCGTTGAGGCCAGGTAAATTGAAGGCATCTAATCTAATTTGCCATTCCAGCTCCCGTAACTCCAACATGAGAGAAAGGGGGCCACCTCTCACACTAGGTGACATTCGGTCAATACCCATGAACAAAAATTTATGGTCTGGGTTATTTCATGTATGTTTGGCAAGGGCGTTGTCAATCTTACTATTCCTAATAGCGTAAACATGTTGATAGACACGTTCTTTCAACTTCCGATCCGTCTTACCAACATAAAATGCTTGACATTGTTGGCAAAACGCAATATACACAACTGATTTTGTCTCACAGTTAATTTTGTGATAAGTGTGATATTTCCTCCCTTTCAAACAGAAACTTTCACCAGGTTTTAAACATTTACACCAATTACATGCTCCACAGACTATTGTCCCCTTGTTTTTGTTAAACCGGTCAATATATGGTCTTCTTTGTAACAATTCTTTTAAGTTTTGCCCTCTTCTATATACAACTTTTGGGCATACTCCCAATTTCTCTACGAGAAAAGTGTCGTTACTAATGAAGTGCCAATTTTTGAAGATGGTTTCACATACCATTTTTGAATCAACGCTAAAGGTAGTGATAAAGCTGGTAGAGTAATCGACACCAACTCTCGCTACTTTATCCCCAGATGTTGGACTCACTATCAAAGGTCCGTTTGCACAATTAAGAGGGCTCCCATTTTGAATTCCATGACTAACTTTCACATCAAGTAAAGGTTTGTAAAAACCAGTGGATCGTTTAAACCTTACCTCTTCAATGATACTATCAATGAGGGTACCAGGGTAATATCTACTAAGAAAGAGGTCCCTCAAAAAACAACACTCTTGGTTAAAAGAGTCAATCGTATTGCACATACGTACGGTCCTCACCACCTGTCCCTTCACAATAGATCTTTTCTGTCTTAGTGGGTGTAAACTAGCAAAGTGAAGGAGAGAATTACAGTAGGTGGGTTTTCTATGTACAGAAGATATATAACATTTACTAATACTGTCCTTGATTAAATTAACATCAAGGTAATTAATTTCGTGGACAGAGAATTGGCGTGTAAATCTAAGGAAACTTGTTGTCGTGTTCATATATTGCAACAAGATTTCCGCATCAGTGTCAACCCCATGAAATAAAATAAAAATGTCGTCAAGGAAACGCGTGTAGAAACGAATTTTATCTTTAAATTCAACATTGTTCAACAAATATTTGTTTTCCCAAAAGGACATGAAAAAGTTTGCCACGCTCGCCCCGCAGGGGGAGCCAATGGCCACCCCTTGTTTTTGGAGATAAATTTTATTATCAAAGATGAAGAAATTAGATCCAAGAACGACATCCAAAAGTTCTGTTATGATGTCAATTTCATTTTGGATGACTTCCATTTCCTGTAGTTTTAAACCAATCCATTCTATGGCTTCCTGGTGGGGAATGGAAGTATATAAATCAACAACGTTGATAGTAAGGAAGTTGTCACCTTCATCAAATGAAATATTATTGATGTTATTGAGGAATGACCAGGAGTCCTTACAAATGACCGGGATATTTTTAATATACTTGCCCAGTATGGGATCAATCAATCTAGCACAGGGATATGTCATAGAGAGTCTTCCATCGACTAATGCTCTCATAGGTGGATTCCCAAAGTCCTTATGGATCTTTGGAATTCCAAACATGACCGGGGTCTTGGGAAAAGAGATATCCAAAAAGTTATACATATCAATATCTATCTTTCCTTCCAAAAACATATCACGTAAATACCCTTTAATTCTGTTATAAGAAATATTCATTTCGTTTATAGAAGAAGGGCTATATGCTGGCGAGTCAAGAACCAGCAACATTTTTTCAGTGTATGTGTCATTATCAAAAATGACAAGCCCTCCCCCTTTATCTGGCTTCACTGCTCGCACCGGTAATGTGTTAAAGTTGTTAAGAGCTATCCTCTGTTCTCTACTAATGTTAGGAGAGGAATAATTCCTTGCATTCCTTGATTCCTCCTTAATATGTCTAAAATCAGCTTCGCAAACTTTTTCAAAGATGCGCAAACCTATGTGTAAAGGAGGATTGAAAACACTGGGCATTTTTAAACTTTGCATTATATTCCCAGTTTCATGGTCGAACAGTAAATTCAAATTAAGTTTCCTGACGAAACTTTTCAAATCAATGATGGTTTTAGTAAGGTTGAAATGTGAACTAGGAATAAAAGTGTTACCCCTTGCCATTACCTCAATAAGCTCAGGTTCTAAATCAATACATGAAAAATTATACACTGTAAAATCACCTTTAGAGTTGGTTTGTATAGTAGGACCTCTTTGGGAATGAATAGGTGTATCATTGATGGTTTTGATGTTTTCAAAAACATCACCAGGTAAATCAGGGCTCAGTTGTTCCGAGCCTTGTTTCTGGTAAAATAAGTTCGCTGGGGTTGTGGTCCTAAAAAATTCTCTCTGTTATTATTTTGGTGATTCTGCTTGTTTTGGACATTCCTACCTTTATTATTACCTTTGATCCTGTTAGTAGTTGAATTCCTACTTTCATGTGCAAGTCCATCCCCATTATTAACCCCGGGTCCAAGGGGTGTATCAGATTGACAAGCCTCAACAGTGTCTAAACCATCAGCCCCTCCGGGTATTTCATGTGGGATGGAAACATTAAGTTTCGGGTACGCTTGTTGGTTGGAATAAGCAATCCTATCCCTGCACAACTTTTTAGTTTTGTTTTGTTTTAATTTAATCATGAGTGCATCAATACTATTAAAAATTCTATTATAATCAAATTTATATCGTACAAAATCTGAATCAAGTTTGATTATGTCATCTAATCGACCAATTTCATCTGTTAACATGGTGATGTTTATGTCATAATGTTTGATCAATAATTCAAGCAATTGAACTCCTTGCTTGTCAAACAATGTTTTTAAGTCAATAAAAAACGAAGGATCCTGTATGAAACCAGAAGGGCAAAAAGAACTTTGCAAGCCCTTCGGTATAATATTGTCGCTCAGACATTGCTTGAAGTAAGAAACTTCAAGCTGTAGTTTCTTTAGTTTGAGCAATTTCATATCGAGCTTCTTTAAATTATCCATGATTGTATCAACACATACAGGCTGCAAGTGTGTACCCATAGTAGGTTGTTCATCCGGCCCGACTGGTGTAAATGAAAATGGTTGCAAGTTATTTATCCAGTCGAAAATCGTAGAAACTCCAACAAGTCTCGGGCTAGAGTTGGTGTTGTTAATAGCCTCGGAATTAGAGGCTGAAACTTGAGCGTGTTGACAGTCTAGGGTAGGAACATCACTACCTTGGATACGCTGACCATTAGGTATAAAAACATCACCTCCTGAAGTGGACGGTAAATTCATATTGCTACGGTCACATTGCCCAAGGAGTGGTCAGTTTCTGTCTGCCTCGTTAAGGATTCCATGCTCAAAAGAATCCATCTGAGAGTTTAATAGGTCCATTCGTTGTGAAATGGAAAGAAGCAACGCTGCAACGTCAATGCCAGGTGGATCCAAAGCCATATTGCTACTTCCGAAGATATTAGGTGTTCTTGGGCTACCCGCACCTTCAGTAGCCATAACAAGCAAACGAACAAAGTACTGGAAACCAAACAAATGAAAAACAGAATGAAGTGCAGGTGCAAAACCAAGCCACACCACGAATGCACAAATGAATTATAAACGCTGATGTTTAACGCTAATTTATTTTCAGTAAAAATGCGTTTTCGCCGCTGAAAAGGCCAGCAGCTTCCTCAGAACAAGTACAAATACAAAGTATCAACCTCCAATCCATTTAAGTACAGACAGGAAGTGCATGAATTCTCGTCATTTCCTGTTCTGGCGTAATTACTCTGAAAGCAAACAGAAACATACAAAAAGTTATCAGCTAATGCATACTAATTAATAAAAATTAAAAATTAATGATAAAAATATTAACCAAATTTTAAATCAAAAAGAAATTCAATGGGAATGTATACCAATAGTACCTAGTGCATGGTGGCAAAGCACCTGAAATTCTAATCATATTAAATACATATTTATGAACACATTAAATATCAAAGTGCAAAATTTATGAATTTAAAATAGAACTTGAAATAATATTTATTAAAATATATTGCATTATAGAACAATATCAATTTCAAAAATAATGAATATCAAAAGAAATTTATGTATCACCATGTTAAAAGGCTATAGCATGAAGTAACATTAAAAAATGTGCATTATATGACTTAAAATACACTCTTTTAAATATACCTATCTCATGTAACTTTTCATCCTAAGGACAGCTGAAATATTACAATTCTCATTGAGGCCAGGTAAATTGAAGGCATCTAATCTAATTTGCCATTCCAGCTCCCGTAACTCCAACATGAGAGAAAGGGGGCCACCTCTCACACTAGGTGACATTCGGTCAATACCCATGAACAAAAATTTATGGTCTGGGTTATTTAATGTATGTTTGGCAAGGGCGTTGTCAATCTTGCTATTCCTAATAGAGTAAACATGTTGATAGTCACGTTCTTTCAACTTCCGATCCATCTTACCAACATAAAATGCTTGACATTGTTGGCAAAACGCAATATACACAACTGATTTTGTCTCACAGTTAATTTTATGATAAATGTGATATTTCCTCCCTTTCAAAATGAAACTTTCACCAGGTTTTAAAAATTTACACCGATTACATGCTCCACATACTATTGTCCCCTTGTTTTTGTTAAACCGGTCAATATATGGTCTCCTTTGTAACAATTCTTTTAAGTTTTGCCCTCTCCTATATACAACTTTTGGGCATACTCCCAATTTCTCTACGAGAAAAGTGTCGTTACTAAGTAAGTGCAAATTTTTGAAGATGGTTTCACATACCATTTTTGAATAAACGCTAAAGGTAGTGATAAAGCTGGTAGAGTAATCGACACCAACTCTCGCTACTTTATCCCCAGATGTTGGACTCACTATCAAAGGTCCGTTTGCACAATTAAGAGGGTTCCCATTTTGAATTCCTTGACTAACTTTCACATCAAGTAAAGGTTTGTAAAAACCAGTGGATCGTTTAAACCTTACCTCTTCAATGATACTATCAATGAGGGTACCAGGGTAATCTCTATTAAGAAAGAGGTCCCTCAAGAAACAACACTCTTGGTTAAAAGAGTCAATCGTATTGCACATACGTACGGCCCTCACCACCTGTTCCTTCACAATAGATCTTTTCTGTCTTAGTGGGTGTAAACTAGCAAAGTAAAGGAGAGAATTACAGTAGGTGGGTTTTCTATGTACAGAAGATAGATAACATTTACTAATACTGTCCTTGATTAAGTTAACATCAAGGTAATTAATTTCGTGGACAGAAAAATTGGTGTGTAAATCTAAGGAAACTTGTTGTCGTGTTCATATATTGCAACAATATTTCCACATCAGTGTCAACCCCATGAAATAAAATAAAAATGTCGTCAAGGAAACGCATGTAGAAAAGAATTTTATCTTTAAATTCAACATTGTTCAACAAATATCTGTTTTCCCAAAAGGACATGAAAAAGTTTGCCACGCTCGCCCCGCAGGGGGAGCCCATGGCCACCCCTTGTTTTTGGAGATAAATTTT